>NC_059201.1:11950201-12050201 GCF_020615455.1 Coregonus clupeaformis | reverse complement strand
AAACACTCAAATGTAGTTGAATTGCTGTAAGGAGATACTACAGACACTAGACAGACTTCACACTCTGTAACAAGAGGGAAGAAGAGAGCAGCACCTCTCATGGGTGAGGTAACGGAGGTTATAGTGATGTGAGGCTTTCACACTCCTCCTCTTTGGGATTTAGTGAGATTTTATCAGTGTTCAGACACAGCCTGAAGACAGTGTCATCATGATGAAATGGAACGAGAACATGAAAGACTACTTGGACTCCATAACATGATCTGGCTAAAACATCCTTAGAATTTTTTACTGGGGCCCACCCCACCATGATGTCTTGCTTTTCTGAACAGACTTTAGATTCTGCTGCAGTTACTAAGGCTGGTGAGATCGTCTTCATTACCTAGCTTTAATGACCATTCCCAATGCAACGACGCAACGCATCCACCTCTAGCTTTGCCCTTATTAGTCCAGAGTGTGACCTTTTCAAGAAGTCAATGAGAGCCCAATCAGGTTTCTGCTAGTTCCACTACCTTCATATACTGTGTGTGTGGCTGGCTTTTATGAATAAATAAAAACTCAAGTACCTGCATAGAACAGTGCTGCAGCAGTAAGTCAAGTCATTATCAGTCTACTGTAGATTATCAGGTTTGTTATCATTTCATTCAAGTGCACATGTACTGTACAGTATTGTGTAGTGGAGCATGTACAGGCCATAGTCCCAGTTGGTATTAGATAGAACGTCACGGTTGTCACGCCCTCCTGTGGGGAAAACAACCTGTGGTTACCTAGGTTATCCCATTGGCTCACAGCAAATACTTGACCTTTTTCAAATGCTATTTTCTTGTTGTCTGCTTGTTTTAGTCAATTACAGAACTACATTTGAGAAAAGTACATATCTAAAGATTACTTTTCAACATTGCCTGCTCCCGAACGTTCTCCCTACTAAGAAAAACTTAATTTTGTAGGGCTTCCCTCATGCCCCTTTTCATGACGGTGCTAGCAGCCACGTGAGTGAGTGAGTGTTAGCTAGCTACCGACTGGAACAGTAAGCTAGCCAAGACCAACAACACAAACTGACTATACAGTGGAGTTACAAACGGACTACAAGTTAAATGGCTTACCTTTCAATTACTGACAAGCCAACACATTTTTACTAATCTATCTAGCTTGCCTCTCCCATTCCCAACCCAATTCTTAATCCAATTGAGAGGGGGAATTCCTGGATCCTGTTGCGGAATCAAACATCTCTCCACAATAACTACATACACATTTCAGGGAGGTTCTATGGTCCAAAAGTTGTGCAGAGTGTTTTTGGAAGTGGAAATGTAGGAATTTATGTCAATGTCGAAGGGACATTAGTGTTGAACCTTTGTCATTGTGTCTGGATCTGTGTTTGTGGAGTTGTAAATGGTGGTGTAAGTGTGTGGCTGTGCATGTGAGCGTTTTTTGAAGAGGGTGTTTGCCGTTTGCTTTGTAATGGTGCTAGTTATGCCTCTCGACTCTTCACTGTTGAAGTGACATTCATGTACTTAGCTTCTTTCATAAGAAGTTGACTAGCACAATCACATTTTCAATTCTCTGTGTGTTTTCTTGCAAACTTGTGTTTCTTTATTTTCACTTTCTTTGTTCAAGTGTTGTCCAGAACTTTAAAACAACAGCCTTGTCCAAAGTTGATTTATAATCCTTTGGTATTTGTTGTATTTGATGGGAAAATATTTTTGGCTGTGGCCTGCTTTTCTGGCATTATTGGGGAGAAAAATAAAGACAGGGAGAGGGAGAGGGAGGGAGGGAGGGAGGGAGGGAGGGAAGGAGGGAGGGAGAGGGAGAGAGAGAGAGAGAGAGAGAGAGAGAGAGAGAGAGAGAGAGAGAGAGAGAGAGAGAGAGAGAGAGGCAAGGGATTTCTTTTAAAAAATGATGTATGTGGGTAATGAACTGTTCAATGACAGAGCAGCCTGATGCGGTTTGGGGCAGTGCATTCTAATTAATTACTGCATTCTATCTAGATCAGGGTTTTCAAACTGGGGTCCGCGGCCACCTATGGGTCTGTGGAGGTACTGCAGGGGTCTGTGATATTCTTTTCTATTTTTTATTTGGTAACCTTTTTTGGGGTTATATGAAAAATACTTATTTTATGAATAGCTGCAACAGAATACCATCGTGGATACCATTTTTAAGTATTTGCATCCAGTATATAGGGAGTTAGAGGTAGTTTCACGAGCCAATGCTAACTAGCGCAATGACTGGAAGTCTACAGGAACAGTCAAGTAGATAAATGGCTTCATTGCCAAAATCTCAAACTATTCCTTTATTATGGAGGAAATTACAGTCATTGGAGCTAATTACAGGGTTTTTTCTGTGTAAACAATTCTTAGGTGGGCTGTCTATGTGGCAATTTTCAGAATGGAAAAACAGTTTCAGTGTTTCATTTGCGATTATCCCTGACTGTCTAGCTTTTATTTGATTGTTAGTTCTCAAAAATGGTATTATAAAGAAAATATGTACTATCTTTGAGAACTAACAATCAAATCAAATTGTATTGGTCATATACATATATTTAGCTGATGTTGTTGCGGGTGTAGCGAAATGCTTGTCTAAAAGCTGACTTTCTAAAAGCTAGACAGTCAGGGATAATCGCAAATGTCCAAAACCAGGCATTCAGAGCACATGCCCATTGATTTTGTTATACATTTTGAGCAGAGGAACATAGCATTAGCCATGGCAAAACAGAACTGCAGGAAATTAGCTTTAAAACTGCAAAATTGACTCTTAGCTCTATGCCAAACTGTGTAAAATTGCTGGAAATTAGCTTCAAAAATGCAACATTTTCTCTAAACTCAATGGAAAATATTTCTGTACATACAGTGTCCAAGATAGCGTTCTAGCTATGTTAGAGTTTACACTTCCTCTTCCAATGAACTGTGGTGAGGTCAAAATAATGAAACTGTCTACCAAATATACTCATTTTAAAATATGGATTACTTCTACTTCCCACTGGGCACACACTGGTTGAATCAATGTTGTTTCCACATCATTTCAATGAAATTACGTTGAACCAATGTGGAATAGACATTGAATTGACGTCTGTGCCCAGTGGGTTGCCATTATCATTCACCTGATGATGAGACAAGACGTGATTTTGTATTTTTTTACTGACATATGATAGGGGTCTCTGGGTCTCAGGTTTGGTCCCTGTGCAAGAAAAGTTTGAAAACCCATGATGTAGATGACCTTGCAGATTAACAAACAATAAAGACAATTAAGATTATATGATTATTACAAAACTAGTAACAAGATTCCTCTCTGGAATTTGTTTTCATTGACATTCATGTGCATGCGTTTTTCATCAGCTGGTGACTTATAGATTATATTGAGTGTTTTCTCAAGAGTCTTTGTTGCACTCAGTCTGTGTGCTAGTGGGGGCGTTGGTAGGTTGTGCTCTGCCTGTTTGCGCGTGTGTGTATGTTTGCGTGTGTGTGTGTCCGTGTGTGTTTGTGTGAATGATGCAGCCCTGGAGCCTCCTGTGCTAATGTGATGAGCAGTACAGCAGCAGGGAGATGAGTTCTGCTCCATTGTGAGAGACAGGTAATGAGTGTGTGGTAATTTGCATCCAGACTTTAATTGGTCAAAATGCACAAAGAGGCTACTCAATCACGATGTGGATGAGTAGAGAGGCAGGTGACAAAATGTGGGGAAAGAGCTAATTGGTTTCCTCTCATCCCTCTGTTGCTTATGTCTGTCCTCATGTCTCCTCTCATTCCTCTGTTGCTCCTGTCTGTCCTCATGTCTCCTCTCATCCCTCTGTTGCTCCTGTCTGTCCTCATGTCTCCTCTCATCCCTCTGTTGCTTATGTCTGTCCTCATGGCTCCTCTCATCCCTCTGTTGCTCCATTCTGTCCTCATGTCTCCTCTCATCCCTCTGTTGCTCCTGTCTGTCCTCATGTCTCCTCTCATCTATCTGTTGCTCCTGTCTGTCCTCATGTCTCCTCTCATCTCTCTGTTGCTCCTGTCTGTCCTCGTGTCTCCTCTCATCCCTCTGTTGCTTATGTCTGTCCTCGTGTCTCCTCTCATCCCTCTGTTGCTCCTGTCTGTCCTCATGTCTCATCTCATCTCTCTGTTGCTTATGTCTGTCCTCATGTCTCCTCTCATCCCTCTGTTGCTCCTGTCTGTCCTCATGTCTCCTCTCATCCCTCTGTTGCTCCTGTCTGTCCTCATGTCTCCTCTCATCTATCTGTTGCTCCTGTCTGTCCTCATGTCTCCTCTCATCTCTCTGTTGCTCCTGTCTGTCCTCATGTCTCCTCTCATCCCGCTGTTGCTCCTGTCTGTCCTCATGTCTCCTCTCATCCCTCTGTTGCTTATGTCTGTCCTCGTGTCTCCTCTCATCCCTCTGTTGCTCCTGTCTGTCCTCATGTCTCCTCTCATCCCTCTGTTACTCCTGTCTGTCCTCATGTCTCCTCTCATCCCTCTGTTGCTTATGTCTGTCCTTGTGTCTCCTCTCATCCCTCTGTTGCTCCTGTCTGTCCTCATGTCTCCTCTCATCCCTCTGTTGCTTATATCTGTCCTCATGTCTCCTCTCATCCCTCTGTTGCTCCTGTCTGTCCTCATGTCTCCTCTCATCCCTCTGTTGCTCCTGTCTGTCCTCATGTCTCCTCTCATCCCTCTGTTGCTCCTGTCTGTCCTCATGTCTCCTCTCATCCCTCTGTTGCTTATGTCTGTCCTCGTGTCTCCTCTCATCCCTCTGTTGCTCCTGTCTGTCCTCATGTCTCCTCTCATCCCTCTGTTGCTTATGTCTGTCCTTGTGTCTCCTCTCATCCCTCTGTTGCTCCTGTCTGTCCTCATGTCTCCTATCATCCCTCTGTTGCTTATATCTGTCCTCATGTCACCTCTCATCCCTCTGTTGCTCCTGTCTGTCCTCATGTCTCCTCTCATCCCTCTGTTGCTTATGTCTGTCCTCGTGTCTCCTCTCATCCCTCTGTTGCTCCTGTCTGTCCTCGTGTCTCCTCTCATCCCTCTGTTGCTTATGTCTGTCCTCATGTCTCCTCTCATCCCTCTGTTGCTTACGTCTGTCCTCGTGTCTCCTCTCATCCCTCTGTTGCTCCTGTCTGTCCTCATGTCTCCTCTCATCCCTCTGTTGCTCCTGTCTGTCCTCATGTCTCCTCTCATCCCTCTGTTGCTCCTGTCTGTCCTCATGTCTCCGCTCATCCCTCTGTTGCTTATGTCTGTCCTCGTGTTTCTGGCAGGCAGCTGCATGAAGCCACTGGAACTTTACTGGCTGAGTTGTTGACTTGAGGTTGATAAGGTCCATTCTGATAAAACTGTCTTAGAGAAAGAGGCTCCCTTCTTGGAATGTCTGTAATCCCAGCTTTCACTCTGTAATGTAAAGACTGTGTGTGCATTGTCAGAAGTGTAATGTCCGTTCTTTTTATAGTCTCTTTCAGTGTGTGCAGCAGACGAGGCTGGTGTGTGTGTGTGTGTGTGTGTGTGGGGGGGGGATAGTAGTGATCTTGATCATTATCGTCCCATCTCCAGGCCTCCATGTCTAGCTAGGATTCTCAAATCATTGGTAAATAAACAACTTCGCTCTTTTCTATCTTGGTATTTTGAATATAAATCAATCTGGGTTTAGGCCAGGGCACAGCTCTATCACAGCAACCACTTTAGTTGTTAATGAAATTGTCAATTCTTTAGATGCTAAAATGAATTGTGCTGCCTTGTTTGTGGACCTGTCAAAAGCATTTGATACTGTTAATCATTTTATTGAACAAGTTTTCCTCGATTGGTCTGGGCTCTGACGCCTGCTCATGGTTTCATTATCTTAGTGACAGAACTCAGGCCATCGTGATTGATGGGGTTAAGTCCGAATTTCTTGAAGTACATAAAGGTGTTCCGCAGAGGTCGATACTAGGACCTGTTCTTTTCACTATTTATATAAATGCCATTTGTCAATCTGTTTAAAATTGTAAATGTAATCTATATATGCGGATTATACTATTATGTACGCAATTGCCCCGACTGCTGACCTGGCTGTGACAAGGCTACAGTCCTATTTTGCAGCTGTACAGGAAGCCCTTACTGATTTAAAACCTGTACTTAATACGGGCAAAACCAAATACATTATGTTTTCAAGTTCTCGTAAGATTGTCTCAGATGGATTACATCTTCACTCATCGGATGGTTCTATAATCAAACAAGTCACTGCATACAAATACCTTGGTACGTTTAAAAAGCATATGAATTAGCTTGTTAAGAAGCTAAGATTTAAAGTGGGCTTTTTTTTATAGAAACAGATCTTGCCTCTCTCTAGTCAGCAGGAAGCAGATTGTGCAGTCAACCTTTCTACCTGTTCTTGATTATTGTGATACTATTTATCAAAGTGCAGCTGCCTCTACTCTTAAACTCCTGGAGGCCGTTTATCATAATGCCCTTCGTTTTATCACTGCATTCTTTCCCAAGTGGTTGGACCTCTTCAAAATCACATAGATCACATCATTATTCTCCTTTTGTTTACAAAGCCCTGCTCCATAAGCTTACGACTTACCTAACATCACTGTTAAGACTTAAAATTACAAGTTATCAAACCCGGAGACTCCTTTGGTGTCTATAGAGTTAGGTAAATCAGCCTTTAATTTCCTTACACCCTATGTTTGGAATAATCTCTACAAAACGTTTCGATTGGATGCTTTGAAGTCCCTAGGGCAATTCAGACAGCTGACAGAATGAATGTGTTCTCAATGTGTATTTAATATGTATTTAATGTGTATTTAATGTGTATATTGTCTGTATTTATCTATACTTACCTGTTGTATGTGCTTGTTTTTGTATTGTGCAGGGCTCATTTGTAAAAGAGACTTTAATCTCAATATGACTTCCCTGTTGAAATAAAGGTAAATAAATACAATGCCATTCCAGCCATTATAATGACCCCGTCCTCCTATAGCGCCTCCCACTCTCTGATTTGCAGGGTTGTTATCCAGTCAAGCAATATCATAATGTCTTAAGGAGCCTCACTAACTGACATCTCTAAGTGGCTGCAGGTTCAACTAATTCCCTAGTCAACTTATACTTACTTTCACCTCCCACACACTGGCTAACTACAGACTATAGGGCTTGCAGGGACCTCCGACTGTATGTATGCCAGGAGTGTTGTATGTTGAGATCTGTGTATAGAATCCTACACAAAATCCCTTAACACTGCTGTCTCTGATCAAGATATCAAAGCATTACAGCAATGTTGTCTGAGGCATTACGTATGTCTCCGTGTCACAATCAGGTATTAGCACTCTAATACAGGAGAACACATCCTATATGATTACACTGTGTAGTGGTGTCGTGGCTGGTGATTAGCTGGGAGGCGGGTGTTTTTGACCCAGAGAAAGATGGTCCATCTGGCGTGCCGCGTGACCCCTGCTGGGGTTGTTAGGGGTGGGGCGGGGCGGAACAGGGTGGTGGTCACCAGCAGGAGGCTGAGGAGGACAGGAGAGGTGGGCAATGGGGGAGAGAGCAGGGACAGATTGCCATGGTAATCCCGTGTAGCTCAGTTGGTAGAGCATGGCGTTTGCAACGCCAGGGTTGTGGGTTCGATTCTCACGGGGGGCCAGTATGAAAAAATTTATGCACTCACTAACTGTAAGTCGCTCTGGATAAGAGCGTCTGCTAAATGACTAAAATGTAAATGTAATCTGCATCCCTCATCTGGGATATGCAAATGAAGCAGCAGGGAAGGAAGACATGGACTTCCCCTTGGTGTGGAGGGAAGAGAGGAAGTGGCAGTCTAACTGTGTTCCGTGGGAGCTTGATGGAGGGACGTGATTGGAGATAAAGCAGGAAACGTACAGCCTCTCTGTCTCAGTCAGTGTCAGACAGGACTGGAGTGGCATCAATCGGCTAATCCTGCACTGGATGGAGGGAGGATCTGTACAGGTCTCATTACATTACTACGCCGGCTTTGTTTTAGCCACTTCTCAGTCACCTTTCTGAGCAGTATTCTCTTCAGACTGTACTGTAGAGAAGGCTTTAAAATTAAACTGGTGCGTTTTATACATCTTGTAATGGGATCCGCTCAGATATGCAGATATACTGTATACTGTATACTGTAACATGTGATGCTATCATTTAGCCTTGTGATCAGCGATATGCAGACATCTAATACAGCAGCTCACTGTCCTAAACTCAGGGTGTGAGTGTGTGCGTGCGTGTGTGCGTGTGTGCATTCGTGCTTGTGTGTGTCAAGAGGGGGTTGCAGACAGATTGGGTTGGTGTCGATATGATAACAGAAACAGGAAGTGGATAGAGGAGGATGACTCATCCATACTGTCAAGTGCCTCTGAGGAGGTGCAACCACAGTGTGATCTAAATGGATGAGGTCTGAGCTGGGTCTCTCTCTCTCTCTCTCTCTCTCTCTCTCTCTCTCTCTCAGAGGTTTGAATGGCCTCATGCACAGATGAGGGGATTTCCTGTAATAGAGTTCTGATTGAGGAATTTGCCTTTTGACCACATACTGTAAGAGCCACTTAGGTCCTCAGGATAAGCCTGTCACTTCTATCGTCCACCCTCAGACAACGATCAGCAGCCCACTAAATTGATGTATTTTGTTCTCATTTGGTGTCAATACCCTTTTCAGAAATTCCTAAGCCGTAAATTAGCCTGCGATCCTCCCATGTCATTTATCAAACGGCAGAATGGCATTTCAGGGACAGGATCCGGTGTTGCAGAACCCTGCTCAGATGAGAGCTGGTTAGTTTAGGAAAGAAGCAACAACCACCAGCTCATTGATCCAGTTATTTGACAGGAGGTGTGAGTGTTCTGGTTGGATGTGTTGGGGATTGCCATTTGTTCACTTTGTTTGTGATTCCGTTTACGGCTTTTAGAACTATGTGCAGCTGTGTTGTTTAATGATAGTTGTTAAAGTTCAAGGTAAAAGTGTTCTATCATGGTAGTTGTGAGAACTGTGTGTGATAGTAATGTGTAGTATAATGGAGGTTGGGGGAGCTGGGGTCTAATAGGACTGTTTAATGAGAGTTGGGAGTTGTGTATGGTGAGCTTTGGGAGTTGTGCGTGGTGGTTGTTATTGAACAGTACTTCTGAGGGCTCTGTCTTTTAATGCCGCATATCAATCGCAAGTTAGCTTTCCTTCTCATCAGTCATGCTGTATTACATAGTCTTTAGTTTCTCTGCAGTTCTTTACCACTTTCTTTAGAGAGAAGATTAAAGTTTAAGCCTACTGTTGCCCGTGCAACTGTTGCTAAGCAACCACCGTTGGATGGTACAGTGAGGGAAAACAGTATTTGATCCCCTGCTGATTTTGTACGTTTGTCCACTGACAAAGACATGATCAGTCTATAATTTTAATGGTAGGTTTATTTGAACAGTGAGAGACAGAATAACAACAACAAAATCCAGAAAAACGCATGTCAAAAATGTTATAAATTGATTTGCATTTTAATGAGGGAAATAAGTATTTGACCCCTCTGCAAAACATGACTTAGTACTTGGTGGCAAAACCCTTGTTGGCAATCACAGAGGTCAGACGTTTCTTGTAGTTGGCCACCAGGTTTGCACACATCTCAGGAGGGATTTTGTCCCACTCCTCTTTGCAGATTTTCTCCAAGTCATTAAGGTTTTGAGGCTGACATTTGGCAACTTGAACCTTCAGCTCCCTCCACAGATTTTCTATGGGATTAAGGTCTGGAGACTGGCTAGGCCACTCCAGGACCTTAATGTGCTTCTTCTTGAGCCACTCCTTTCTTGCCTTGGCCGTGTGTTTTGGGTCATTGTCATGCTGAAATACCCATCCACGACCCATTTTCAATGCCCTGGCTGAGGGAAGGAGGTTCTCACCCAAGATTTGACGGTACATGGCCCCGTCCATCGTCCCTTTGATGCGGTGAAGTTGTCCTGTCCCCTTAGCAGAAAAACACCCCCAAAGCATAATGTTTCCACCGCCATGTTTGACGTAGGGGATGGTGTTCTTGGGGTCATAGGCAGCATTCCTCCTCCTCCATACACGGCGAGTTGAGTTGATGCCAAAGAGCTTGGTCTCGATTTTGGTCTCATCTGACCACAACACTTTCACCCAGTTCTCCTCTGAATCATTCAGATGTTCATTGGCAAACTTCAGACGGGCCTGTATATGTGCTTTCTTGAGCAGGGGGACCTTGTGGGCGCTGCAGGATTTCAGTCCTTCACGGCAGTGTGTTACCAATTGTTTTCTTGGTGACTATGGTCCCAGCTGCCTTGAGATCATTGACAAGATCCTCCCGTGTAGTTCTGGGCTGATTCCTCACCGTTCTCATGATCATTGCAACTCCACGAGGTGAGATCTTGCATGGAGCCCCAGGCCGAGGGAGATTGACAGTTATTTTGTGTTTCTTCCATTTGCGAATAATCGCACCAACTGTTGTCACCTTCTCACCAAGCTGCTTGGCGATGGTCTTGTAGCCCATTCCAGCCTTGTGTAGGTCTACAATCTTGTCCCTGACATCCTTGGAGAGCTCTTTGGTCTTGGCCATGGTGGAGAGTTTGGAATCTGATTGATTGATTGCTTCTGTGGACAGGTGTCTTTTATACAGGTAACAAACTGAGATTAGGAGCACTCCCTTTAAGAGTGTGCTCCTAATCTCAGCTCGTTACCTGTATGAAAGACACCTGGGAGCCAGAAATCTTTCTGATTGAGAGTGGGTCAAATACTTGTTTCCCTCATTAAAATGCAAATCAATTTCTAACATTTTTTACATGTGTTTTTCTGGATTTTTTTGTTGTTATTCTGTCTCTCACTGTTCAAATAAACCTACCATTAAAATTATAGACTGATCATTTATTTGTCAGTTGTCAAACGTACAAAATCAGCAGGGGATCAAATACTTTTTTCCCTCACTGTATGCTGCAGAGTAACAGAATAAGTAATGTTTCTCGGAGTCCATATTACCTTTGCTATAACAATGAGTTTCAAAGTTGCTGCTAGTTTCCAGTCGTTGTGAATAACAGACCAGTATGTGTTTATGCCCTGTGACTGTCTATATTAGGGATGGGCAACTGGTGGCCGGCCACTTTTGTAGGTCCGCGGATCCATTTCCAATTAATATTAATTTTTTTTTTGGGGGACTCAGTCAGGGTCTCAGCTTACTGTTGAGAGTTAGAATAGTAGAATACTCAAGGTGAAATTGGGTTGTGCATAAGCAGTTTTTCTCTTGTTATGTTAATCACTGACAGTAACTCAATTAGCCCATTTCAGCTAACATTTTTTAGATTAGTAAATTAATCTAGCGGCCAGCTATCTAAACTTGTAATAATCGTGGTCGAATACTGACCGGGGGACCCCATTGATTTTGTTAGTCAGTCTCACTCAGATATCATATAAAAAAATGCTAACATTTCTCTCCACCCTATGGCAAAGTGTGTAGAATTGCAGGAAACTTGCTTTAAAACTGCACGATGTGGGTATGCAGACCTGCTAGCCACTGTGGCCCCACCCCCATTAAAGTTGCCCATCCCTGGTCTATATGAAAGGAGGGCATCTGCTGGCCCTAAACCAGAGTCCCACAGGATCACTGATGTCACACATTAACTCAGACATTCACAGTGTACTGTGAAACAACTAGTCCTTCCCATATCTGTGGGTCTGCACACACCAGCCGGTCAGATTAATTGAATTTATCAGGTCTTATTACTCAGCCATTTGGTTCAAACTGGAGCAACATAATTATGAAATCTAGGTAATATGGGATACTTACAACCACAGATGGATGATGAAGTAGAGGCTGAATTGATGAGCCGAGACCAATTAAGTATTACTGTAAAAAGTGAGCTTCCTTCCCAGGCATTTATGGAATTTGAGGGTTCATCACAGGCATTCAGTACTGCACTTCCATTTCACACAAGAAACAGAGAACACACAGACAGGCAAGAAACCCTTGGTTTCTGGCCTGTGACTAGTAACTCTACAACAACTCTTAGGGAACAGTAAATTGATCTGAAGTGTTGAGTGGAATGTAACGTAGCCTTTGTGTGTACGCATGGACAGCTGCTCTGTAGGAAAACGGCCTGGATGGATCTGGATTGAATAAAAACTCAACCGAGAGCTCACTCATAGTTAATTAATCAGAGCTCATATCAGGGGGCAGAGGTGCAGAGGAACTTCCAGTCTATCTCAACCTGACAACCTGTCCCCAGGGAGGGGGCTGCTGCCTCAGGGAGTCACAAGACATGAGCAGCGGTAGATGTCACTGTAGTGTAATTTAGTAAACTGTACTGTGCTGTACTGTGTGTGCACTGATCTGATCACACCACAGCTCAGTGCCTTCATCCACTGTATGTACAGGGATCAAGCTCCTGTCATGCTGGTATTATGGTATCTGTGGAATGTGTGTGCCTTTCTTCCCCTGAGATGATATAGGTACTATATCTCTTATAGACGCCTCGGTCTCACTGCTCTGCATTGTTGCGTTGACTTTCGTCTTCTTTCATTTAATGTGTGTCCTTCAGAGTGCCAGCTGAATGCCACCTCAGGTGCTCTGTACTCTTATTACAGCACAGTCACTCTCCTGGGAGGACGGCTCAGTGACCTAACAGAGAACTACCCTGATCAGTGACGCAGAACCATGGAGAGAGACAGATAGGGAGGGAGGGAGGGAGGGAATGCGAGGGAAAGCGAGAGACTGCTGCAGTCACAGGGAAAGGAGAGGAGGGTTGATAGTCATGGGTTGAAGGGGTTTGAGTTTAGAAAGTCCGGTGAGGAGAGAGGGGATGGATTAGGACGGGTGCAAGGAAAGAGTGTCACTGAAAGAGGGCAGCGATAGAGGTGAGGTGGTTGAAATAGCAGAGGCATGATTGCCATGATAGAAAGGATGGGCACTTGGGTAGTGGAGTGGTGAAGCTGTCCACTGACACACAGTGTGTGACTCTCAGCAACACTCTCATCTGCTACAGTATATTAAGATGAGATCAATCCCTCAGCGTGCCACTAAGCCAGTGGGCTATTGTCTGTGCTTAACAGTAATCACACAGAGGTCATAGCTGAGAGAGACTGAGAGAGAGGTGGAGGTAGAGGGGACTGGTGAGCTGTATGTTCTCCTCTTCTCAGCTCTAAACAAACAGTATGTCTCAGGACTGTGCATGGATGGTCAGGGAGGGGTGGACACTGTGTACAAGTAGACATGTCACAGCCATCAGTAGATATGCCACAGCCATCAGTAGACATGCCACAGCCATCAGTAGACATGCCACAGCCATCAGTAGACATGCCACAGCCATCAGTAGACATGCCACAGCCATCAGTAGACATGCCACAGCCATCAGTAGACATGCCACAGTCATCAGTAGACATGCCACAGCCATCAGTAGACATGCCACAGCCATCAGTAGACATGCCACAGCCATCAGTAGACATGCCACAGCCATCAGTAGACATGCCACAGCCATCAGTAGACATGCCACAGCCATCAGTAGACATGTCACAGCAGCACAGCAGGTCATCTTAGAGCCAGGTGGACACAACACATGCAACATTAGATCAGTAGTACTAACCCACCAGATTGCAGACTCCTACGGCCAAGTCTAATAGAGTAGTTACATCATGTGATGGAACTGCCAGTCATGAAACTGTAATTGACGGATATGTAACCTAATGAGCAGACCGACTGTGTGCCTGTGTGTGTGGACTTGATCTCACAAAGAATGTTCAGAACAGGCTGGCATGTGTGTGTGTGTGTGTTAGGTGTGTGTTAGGTGTGTGTTAGGTGTGTGTTAGGTGTGTGTTAGGTGTGGTGTGGGTTTAGGGGCCCTGACAGCTCTTACTCCACAGCTCTAGCTGTTAGGATGCTAATGAGCGCTGCTGCTGCCATCTCACTAATTATACAGAGGTGTTGCTGCCTGACAGAGAGGGCGGAGGAGACAGAGACACAGTGTGAGCGGATGCTCTGACGCACCCACACACACACACACACATCCCTGAGTTGCTCCCTCATGCAGGAGGAGAGGAGCATGTGGTCAACTCCCTTCTCAGAAATGTCTTCTCTGACGCATCAGTGATTCTGCATGTTCTCTATTGTGGTAATTTGTCATAGCTTAGATACCAAGCTGACATGGCTATACTCCCACTTTTGGATTACTGGTGAAGCATTATGTGATTTGACATCCGCCCAGTCTTAGGTTTATCAACTGTGTTCTAAAGATAGTGTTCCTGTCTCTTACAATGAAGTACATAGTATGAATGTATGAAAGGAGCCTCTGTTTCCATGCATATCATATCACCCCTACTCTGCATCTGTAAGGTAAGAAGAGGGCTATGCCAGTAGGAAGTACCACTGCTCATAGACCCCTGCATTATTAAAGCCAAACCACCCACCCACCCACACACACACACACACACAGGCAGATGTATCACTTAACCAGAGGGAAATAGGTCTGTTTGATGGATTTCCCTCCATGGGCAGGAAAAATACTATTGTTTGCGTTGTATTTCATACACCTCCCCTTCCCTATCATAGCTGATCACATCACTTGGCCTAGAGTGACATGAGGAATGACCAGTGGGAGTGAGTGGAACTCTCCGGTGGCTGGAAGGCTGTTATCTGAGCTCTCAGTGGTTGTCTCCCAAATGGCACCCTAGTGTCTATTTAGTGCACTACACTCTTAGAAAAACGGGTTCCAAAAGGGTTCTTTGCGGAGGGATAGAAGAACCCTTTTTGGAAGACAAGGGTTCTTTGTAAGGCAAAGGGTTCTACCTAGAACATTTAACATCCTAAGAACTGTTTTTGGAAGAAAGGGTTCTTTAAGGATTCTCAGGAAGGCAAGAAGGGTTCTACATAGAACCATATATAATATTTCCCAGCATGCTCTATTGCATGGATATTTTCTGAAATGTTTATTTTACTGTAATATCTGTGTTTTTGCATGTATATTGATTGGTTGATTAATTTTATGCATCAGAAAGATAAATAACATACTGTTTTCTAAACTAATCCAATCTGTTGGAGTTATTGCACCCGTTACTGAGATGGTTGTTCCATTCATTCTGAATGCAGGTTGCAGGTGATTAACAGTCTACTCGTTGGATATCCTAACTCTGGCTGGATTCCAATAGGAATTACATATCACTTTACAAGCCAGCGTAGTGTGACTTGCAGGCCTGATATGGCCTGTTAACCAGGATATTCCTAACACCACTGTGTTAGGGTATAACTAGGACCTCAAAGAAAGGCGTTATATATGTAATGTATTGTCATAAATAATACTATGTTAAAGGGTAATAAGGCTGGTGGAACTGTTAATGGAGGGTTCTAGGATGAACCCGCCAAAGATAAAATAGTTATTGGTAGAATCCTTCATAGAGGGTTCTAGGTAGAACCATATACAGGGGGTTCTTTGAAGAACCCTACATATAAGATTCTAGATAGAACCCTCTGCAAAGGGTTCTACCCAGCACCAAAAAGGGTTCCCTATGGGGACAAACCGAAGAACCCTGTATTACTTCCGTTTTCTAATAGTGTACTTTTGACCTGGGCCCATAGTGCTCTGGTCAAAAGTAGTGTACTATGTAGGGAATATGGTGCCATTTGGGACGCAAACAGTGTTCCAATCATGCACCACTCATTACCACGGGCCCATAACTGTATGAATTGATGGACAGCAGTGGTATTACACCCTGAACCCTCCCATATTATCTTCCCATCTTGCCAGGCCAAGTTTCTCTCTCTCTCTCTCTCTCTCTCTCTCTCTCTCTCTCTCTCTCTCTCTCTCTCTCTGACGCACGGTAAATAGAGCTGATGTCTGACGCACGGTAAACATGCATCCTGGGCCAGGGCATTGATCTTGGATATACGTTGCCTTCACTTACCTCTGTGTGTATCAAATGTATCAGGCCACTAGAGTACTCTATTGGGCTAGAAGACTACTGTGAGACAGCTAGGCTAGGGCTGCAGCCTGGGGCATGACGCGAACCGGACCAACCCTGACATTTATCGACATGAAGGCTACAGTCAGTCATCCTCCCTAACCCCCTGTCCACTAACTCACATAGAAAAGTGCACTACCTCTGCAGTTCAATGTAGGATACGTCTGGTTAGGCCTAGTTCTACTGTTCTAGTGGTACTCTCTTTAGCTGGTTTCCCATAGGGAGTGCATTATTGTAAGTTGCCCTTTTCATCATGTAGTATGCTATTTTGTGGGTGTTCAACACTACGTTTATAAGTGGTGTTCGGGTCAGAGGCATGGCACCTTCATTCTCTCTCTTCTCTGCACTCTGCAATGAGACCAGAGAATGTACAGGGATGGTCATTCTAGCACGAAAGCAGTCATTCCAAACAATGGTGGGCAATATGGAGACTCTCTTTATTCTCAGTAAAGCAATAATAAAACAATAATATTGTTATTAATGTCTCGGCTCAGCTGTAATGTGGTTGCCTGGTATGAGGAACGAGATTTGCTGTATTGAATTGTTGAAGCCAACTGATGTCTTCATGGGATTCTGTTTGAACAGAGTGTGTCGGTGGTGGTGGTGGGGAGCTGTAGCTAGCTAGCGGTTCCTGTGATTGTTCTCTTTACTTCGCCATGAGCATGCGTACAGTACAGTATAGGCCCAATGCACACAGTGTGCTGTTCATCTGCTCAACTCAGCACCAACTGTACTCCAAGTTCTCTAGACTCACGCTACACTGCTACCCTAACTAACGCAGACTCTGCTGTCTTCTGTGCTGCAGTCTCCACCCTGCAAGGCTGAGTTGTATTATTCAGCCATGCAGTCTGCTGAGTAGGCCTTTTCTCTGGAGACATGACGTGAGCTCTGCAGTCCCACAGGTGACGTTAAATCTTTCACGCTGTTGTTTCAGTCCTGTCTGTTCCTGGCTGGGCCCATCCTGGGTTCACTCCCCGGGGGGTAGAGGAGGGGACTGCATCTCTGTAATGCAGAGAACATGGGATCTAGTACATAGCAGGTGTATGTGGACTGTTAGTGTGGTTGTTCCAGAGGCGGCAAGGCCCGTCTCTACCGTTCCATACAGCTCCTGTCCTCCGACAGGACAAGGTGTCCAGTGATGATGGAGATCTTTGGTCTCCCAGTGATGACCAGTGATAATGTCTGTATCGCTGTGTCTCTGTGTCCCCCTCCAGACAGGACAGGGTGTCCAGTGATGGGTCTCTGTGTCCCTGTCCATCTATCCAAAGAGGAGGCTGAGGAGACACTAAGGGACCCTGTGAGGTTTGGAGCCAGCTGGGCTGGGAGGGGCAGGACAGCAACAGTAATCAGATGCATTGTGCCAAGGAGACAGAGGTCAGCTAAACGTCTCACATTCTCCAAATGTCCCTCCACACTGGGAGAATATTAAAGAGCCAAGTGCCATGTGTGCCCGTGCTGCCGTCATCACCACGCCTCTCCCACCCTCTCCAAAGGCATAGAGGAGAGGCGCTTTGGCACCAAGGAGCCCTGAGCTGGGCTGGAGGAAGGATTTTTTAGTTGTGTCCGTGCTTTATTGCTTCCAGACAGATTTCCTTGCTTAATCTTCGTTTTAAATCCGACCTCATCTTGGTGGCTGGGTCCAGCAGAAAAGCCCCTGGGTCAGGGTGATGAAGGACCAGCCCAGCTGTGACCAACACCATCAACCAGATGAGGTACCACGTGTGTATGCGTGTGTGTGTGTGTGTGTGTGTGTGTGTGTGTGTGTGTGTGTGTGTGTGTGTGTGTGTGTGTGTGTGTGTGTGTGTGGGCAATTGCCTCTTTTCTGACAGTAATTCGTTAACCTTATGCATTATATAGGCTGTTAAGGTCAAATTACTTTCCCTACAGAAGCGTATTTGCATTGCTATTTGCATTTCTGTTTCAGGTTGTGTTATTAGCTATAGGACTTGTCTTGCTCACGTTTTGGCTCACTAAGGGAAACACGATTAACCCATAAGAGTCTAATCCCTGTCTAAGTTCTACTATTCTATATGGAATTGTTTTAAGGAGGTCATACCAAGGATCTTGAATTATCAAAAAAAATATGTATTTGGCCTTAGTGCTATTAGCCCATACAAACGCATTGAATAACAGATTCAGTAGATGGATAGTCCCCACAAAAACATCTAAAGGAAATTTGTTCTGAAGTGTCTGTCCTATATCTGAGAGAGAGAAGAAAGATCAGCAAACATGTTTTGATTTGATTTTTTTACATGTATTAACCCCTTATTTTTGGCACTCAACAGTGTCCATATATACTTCCATACATTTTTTCAACTGGTGCTGGGGGACCTTCAGATGAGTCTTAGAGTGACATGTACGTATTCGTGAGAGTCTCATCTTTCCATAGAGGGGTCATAATAGTTTGTAGGCCAATGTAGACCATTTTGTGAGAAGGCCAATTATTTGGAAGTTTTATGGTCTGACAAACCTCGCTCTAGCACTGTCCCCTTTCACTGCAGATGTGGAAGTGCGACATAGGCAGATGCGGTGGATTGAGACTCATCTAATGCAAATAAAACAGATATCTCTAGTTTAAACTGACAGATTTTTATAAGGATTTTGTTGTTGTTGTGCAAATTAGATTTCCGCGGTGGCACGGACATCGACCAAGCTTTACGTGACCTTTCTCTCTGCATCCCAAGTTGGACTGCTGACCCATCCAACGTTCAGCTCTCCGCCGCTGCAGCCTCATTCTGTCTTTCACAGATGGAAGTCTGTTTCCCATCGGAGCGCAAATCACTGTCCTGCTCTTCATCTTGTTCTGGTTGTATCTTGTATAATCGATTTGTTTACCATAGTGATAGAAGGAAAGATTCTCCTCAATCCTCGCAATGGGCACAACTGTCATACTCCATCAGTCTTTGGCCTGCTCGTCTAACCCCAGTGGGAGCTTTGGATTCTCCCCATCAAAAATACTTTATTGGATTAAATACTCTGTGATTGACAGTGCATGTTGATAATCCATCCCTCCCATCATGGGGCTAAGACGGTTTGTATCCATTATTGCCATTAGTTAGCCGTGCTATGAGAGTTTCCAGACAGTCCATTAGCTCAGCTAATTGGGAAGGTGGTGCTGAAATGGATGGCTCGGAGGCAAGTTTCTAGCTCCACACGGCCCTAGCCATCAGTGAGTGGGGTTTAATATTATTTCTGCCCCGGCCTCAGATTATCCAGCAGTAAAGCATGCCTGTACTCTTTACTCTGTGTGTCTCTAAACCCTTTCCCCCAGTTTGGCAGCTCAGGAGCCTGTGATCTGCCTCAGCAGCCCAACACAGAGGCTCAGGTTATCAGTGAGGGATGAGGCCTGGATGGATGGGTCTCAACTGACCTTAATATTTGAACCAGACACAATCGCCTCATCATATTTTCAAGGTTGGTGGGTTCATGGTCCCACGTTGTCATATGTCCTACTGTACTGACGGATTTGTGATGGATTCCGAAAGCTGGACATTGAGGCCTGTGGATTCATAATATTTGCTGAGAATTAATGGAGTTTCTCATCTAAATACATGAAGGACCCTACATAGGACCTTAAAGCATACAAAAACAAACACATGAACAAACAGCAAAGAAGTGAAGCGAAATAGTTGCCAGTAGATCGTTGAGCTACTTATTTGGTTTTATTATATTATTCTATGCTTCAGAGCCCATGGCAACTCTTACATTTGTGATGGGCGGTGGTTGAAGTGCCATTTAGCTATGAACAAAACCCATTCAGCATCAGAACATTATCAGGCATGTGGACCAGTTGGGCAGAAGTTACTGACATGCAGGGGTTCAATTGAGATTATTGGTGTTTCCCAAAACGGATTGCTTTTTAATGATACAGTAATCTAAGATACTAAAGATGACTAATGATTACTAAAGATTACTTTGAACAGAAATCAGTTCAAATTCCCACTATATTCTGTCATCCCAGCTATTCCAATCCACCCCCCAAATTAAACTGTTGATGACACTGCTGACATAAGACTGACCAAAAGGATTGGGAAGCTTACTGTACGTCAAGCTCCACACTGTCACACTCGGGTTTGTAAGGGGACATGGGCACTCTACCCCAGGCTCCACACATGTTGCTTTTCAACAGCTCCATTCTCATCTGTCCTCATCGAGAGAGAGAGAGAGAGAGAGAGAGAGAGAGAGAGAGAGAGAGAGAGAGAGAGAGAGAGAGAGAGAGAGAGAGAGAGAGAGAGAGAGAGAGAGAGAGAGAGAGAGAGAGAGAGAGAGGTCTTCTTTCTATCAGGTTACCTCTGGTTGTAAAGTCGAATCCCTGTAATTGTTAAAGCTCACAATTCTTGTTTTCACAGCAGTCCCAATCACAGAGAAGATTGGTTCGATTCATCAATGCCATCTGTAGCATAGGCTTGCTAATGATACCTGTAAATGGACCAAACTGCTGTGCTATGGATCTCTGGAAAACAGGATTAACTTTTCCCCTTGTCAGCATTCTGTGTGCTGGAATTTGGATGAGCTCCACGTGTCTCTGTCTCTGCCAGACAAAGTACGGCAGGGGGCTGTGAATGAATGAAAGGCAGAGACTAGAGGGATCATTTTGAACATTTAAACACTTATTACCACCAACGTCCAAGGAGGGATAATCAAATTCTTAAAAGAGAAAATGGAATCACTCGAAAATCCTTCCTGTAAATTCAATTCTGCGGGCCATAGTTCTTGAAACTGGTGTGGAAGCGGGCAAAGCAACTTCCTTAATGAGAAATATTTTCTAGGAACTGTTCGGACAGGAGAAGCTGGGTCCCATGCCGCTGATTAACACTGCACACTGCAACAGTCAACTCCGCAACGGCTTTCACTTTATGATCCACAACTTTGAAGTCAAGTGGTGAATTGTTCACCTTGCAGCAGAATCCCGGGGTCTGACCTATGCAGGGAAGAGGATCAGCATCTACCCAGACCTGAGTGCTGAACTGCTAAAACAGAGGGAGACCTACAGCGATGTGAGATCCCAGCTACGCAAGCTAAACCTGAGATGCGGCTTCATCCACCCGGCAAAACTCATCTTGACCTTCCAGAACACAACACACATGTTTTCCTCTGCCAAGGAAGCTCAAGACTTCTTCAAGAAGCACATTAAACCCAACACACAAGGGGACAAGCTGACAGATGGAACCCAATGACTTGGGTTTGATAAGCGTCTCGATTTATAAAGGGTCTTCTGGATGGGGAGCGACCAAAGGTTGGGTTTCCCTGTGGGTCCTGCTTTTAGTTTTACATCCATGGGATTATCAACACTAAAGATAACAATTACATTCTAGAAAAACAATGGTAACACTAGCTATTCTCTCGTGGAATTTGAAAGGCCTTAATATTCCTGTAAAGTGTTCCAGCTGTATTGATATTTTAGCAAGAAACCATATTGCAGATAGCATTACTGGGTGATCTGAAAAGTCATAGTCAATCGATCAATAATATAATAATACTTTTAGCAAAAATGTTTATTTTCAATTTACAATCTGTAGAAACAATGAGAATAGAAAGGTTCAGAACTTTTGTCAAACATCACAGTACAGTTGAAAAATATATGGCAAATATAAATCCTATATGGATGGTGTTAAGAGATAGATGGGTGGTGTTGAATGGAGTTAAAGGATGGGACTAATAACAACTAACAACAACTAATAACAAGATAACTAATAATGTAAAGCATACTGTGTCAATAATAAGTATATAGGTTGTAGGTTGGGAGCTTTTGTGAAAGAGCACAGTTAGAAAGATATGGCATATAGAAGCAAACCGGATGGACATCATGAAAATGATCGGAGAGGTTGAGAGTAGAAGAAGTTCAGGAGAAAAAACAAACAAAATATAATTTTTGTAAAATTGACTGTGTCCATAAAATGTATATAGTAAGTATAAGCTGGAAGTAGAGGCCTAAGCATTGTTGTTCACTAGTTTACTCCAATTAGGGAAAGGGTGGTGGGGTTGGAAAGTAATAAAGAGGAATATATATATATTTTTAAAGATATGTATGTGTATGTATGTATGTATGTATGTATGTATGTATGTATGTATGTATGTATGTATGTATGTATGTATGTATGTATGTATATGTGTGTGTGTGTGTGTGTGTGTGTATGTATGTATGTATATAAACATGGGGGATTGGAAGTGATGCAGACAATTACATTGATGGAAGTTACAATCTATCTGCAATATTAAGCTGATCTACCCCTAAATATATATATATATATACAGTTGAAGTCGGAAGTTTACATACACCTTAGCCAAATACATTTAAACTCAGTTTTTCACAATTCCTGACATTTAATCCTAGTAAAAATTCCCTGTCTTAGGTCAATTAGGAACACCACTTTATTTTAAGAATGTGAAATGTCAGAATAATAGTAGAGAGAATGATTTATTTAAGCTTTTATTACTTACATCACATTCCCAGTGAGTCAGAAGTTTACATACACTCAATTAGTATTTGGTAGCATTGCCTTTAAATTGTTTAACTTGGGTCAAACGTTTCGGATAGCCTTCCACAAGCTTCCCACAATAATTTGGGTGAATTTTGGCCCATTCCTCCTGACTGGCGGTGTAACTGAGTCAGGTTTGTAGGCCTCCTTGCCCGTACACGCTTTTTCAGTTCAGCCCACAAATGTTCTATAGGATTGAGGTCAGGGCTTTGTGATGGCTACTCCAATACCTTGACTTTGTTGTCCTTAAGCCATTTTGCCACAACTTTGGAAGTATGCTTCAGGTCATTGTCCATTTGGAAGACCCATTTGCGACCAAGCTTTAACTTCCTGACTGCTGTCTTGAGATGTTGCTTCAATATATCCACATAATTTTCCTTCCTCTTGACACCATCTATTTTGTGAAGTGCACCAGTCCCTCCTGCAGCAAAGCACCCCACAGCATGATGCTGCCACCCCGTGCTTCACGGTTGGGATGGTGTTGTTCGGCTTGCAAGCCACCCCCTTTTTCCTCCAAACATAACGATGGTCATTATGGCCAAACAGTTCTATTTTTGTTTCATCAGACCAGAGGATATTTCTCCAAAAAGTGCGATCTTTGTTCCCATGTGCAGTTGCAAACCGTAGTCTGGCTTTTTTATGGCGGTTTTGGAGCAATGGCTTCTTCCTTGCTGAGCGGCCTTTCAGGTTATGTCGATATAGGACTCGTTTTACTGTGGATATAGATACTTTTGTACCTGTTTCCTCCAGAATCTTCACAAGGTCCTTTGCTGTTGTTCTGGGATTGATTTGCACTTTTCGCACCAAAGCACGTTCATCTCTAGGAGACATAACGCGTCTCCTTCCTGAGCGGTATGACGGCTGCATGGTCCCATGGTGTTTATACTTGCATACTATTGTTTGTACAGATGAACGTGGTACCTTCAGGCATTTGGAAATTGCTCCCAATGATGAACCAGACTTCTGGAGGTCTACAATAATTTTTCTGAGGTCTTGGCTGATTTCTTTTGATTTTCCCATGATGTCAAGCAAAGACTTTGAAGGTAGGCCTTGAAATACATCCACAGGTACACCTCCAATTGACTCAAATTATGTCAATTAGCCTATCAGAAGCTTCTAAAGCCATGACATCATTTTCTGGAATTTTCCAAGCTGTTTAAAGGCACAGTCAACTTAGTGTACGTAAACTTCTGACCCACTTTAATTGTGATACAGTGAATTATAAGTGAAATAATCTGTCTGTAAACAGTTGTTGGAAAAATTACTTGTGTCATGCACAAAATAGATGTCCTAACCGACTTGCCCAAACTATAGTTTGTTAACAAGAAATTTGTGGAGTGGTTGAAAAACACGTTTTAATGACTCCAACCTAAGTGTATGTAAACTTCCGACTTCAACTGTAGCAATGCTCCAAGAAACACACCTGCTCCAAAGGACGCACATAGAATAGAGAACCATTTGGACAAACTGGCTGCTTTCTCATCAGCCCCAAAGAAAACTAAGGGTGTAATCATTATGATACATAAGAAACTCAGAATCACCATCCTTGGTAAAGGTGAAGACCAAGAAGGCAGAATCACTCTCCTTAAATGTATCCATAATGGAAAGAAAATTACCTTTGTTAATGTGTATGCACCCCAAATTCATATGATCCTACGTTTTTTGATTATCTGAACAGCATATTGTTAGAATTAACTAAATTCCAACTGGTTATTGTGACAGACATGAATGCTATTCTGGACATGCAGGACACATCTAATAAGACCAACTACAATCCACAGCTACCAAGGCTCTCCAACGTATACTCTCTGACTACAACCTCATTGATGCCTGGCAAGCTCATAACCCTAAAACAAAGGAGTACACTTTCTGTTCAAACAGGAACAAAACATTCCCCCGAATTATCTACTTCTCTAGTTTCTTGAGACTGTCGGATCATCATGCTTATTACTGCCAGATACAAGATGGAGCTTTAATGTTTCCTTTCTACAAAATCCTACTTTCTGTGAACAATTTGAGACTGAATTGAATGAATTCATAATGATTAACAAAAATTAAGTTCATGATCCTCTGATTTTATGGGATGCCGTCAAAGGTTTTATTCAAAACAATGCAGCTGCATTTGCATCTGGGCTGAATAAATCATAATTAAAGAAGATGTCAGAATTGGAAAAGTTGTTAACGACGTTAGAGTGTTCTCAACAAACACTTTTTCAGACCAGGTAGCGACTACTCTCTTCAAAGTCAAGACAGAACTAAATCTATAGATAAGACAGAGAGCAGAATTTACTTCCATTGTAATCGACCCAGTCGTCTACTGTCTAACAAGCTTCATAGTAATGATCAATTGGCGGATATTGCAACTATTGAATCTGAATCAGGTGAATTACTATCAGAACCCAAATTAATCAACCAAAGATTCTCCCGTTTCTATAAAGAATTCTACAACTCTAACCAAGCCAGATCGAGTCCTTTTTAAAAGATATAAGAACTCCTTTTCTCTCAACTGAGGAAGCCGGCTTGCTGGGTGCCCTAAACTCTCTCCATTAACTCAAAAGTGTTCAATCGGACTGCCAGATGGTGAAGCGTGATTCATCACTCCAGAGAACGCGTTTCCACTGCTCCAGAGTCCAATGGTGGCGAGCTTTACACCACTCCAGCCGATGCTTGGCATTGTGCATGGTGATCTTAGGCTTGTTCGGCCATGGAAACCTATTTCATGAAGCTCCTGACGAACAGTTCTTATGCTGACATTGCCATTTGGAACTCGGTAGAGAGTGTTGCAACCAAGGACAAACGATTTGTACGCACTTCAGCACTCTGCGGTCCCGTTCTGTGAGCTTGTGTGGCCTACCACTTTGCAGCTGAGCCTTTGTTGTTCCTAGCAGGGCAGAAATTTGACGAACTGACTTGTTGGAAAGGTGGCATCCTATGACGGTGCCACATTGAAAGTCACTGAGCTCTTCAGTAAGACCATTCTACTGCCAATGTTTGTCTATGGAGATTGCATGGCTGTGTGCTCGATTTTATACACCTGTCAGCAACGGGTGTGGCTGAAATAGCCGAATCCACTAATTTGAAGAGTGTCCACATACTTTTGTATATACAGTCATGGTAAGCACAAATAAAACATCACAAATCACACAGAAAAACAGATACATTCCTCCACAAATAAGTCCCCAATCAATACTTAAAATTGCCATAACGGCATCAGAACATCAAGATTAAATGTATTTTGAATTTTGTTCCAGCAATACGGTGCATTAAAACTGAAAGCAGATTTACTTAGCTCGATGGAGACCCTAGGAACCTCAAGAATCAACCAATCCTGTGAACAGGTTAGGCATCCCAGATGTCTATACTTCAACAGCAAAGTTATATAAGACAGAAGTTTATGGAGTAGGGCCTTGTCAACAAAAAGGGAGTAATGTAGAGATCTACAGGTCTTTAGCGAAGTCCAGCCAACCTTTTGATACAGAATGCAGTGATGAGTATCAAAACTGTAACAAAACGAAGGGCACTATGGTAGATGGCATCCAAAGGTTTAAGAGTTTTGATAAATAATATCACCATAATCAAGAACAAATAAAAAGGTTAGATTGGAGAACCATCTAATGAGTGAACATGTAGTTCACCTGAAACATTCTTCAGAGAGTTTGAAAACAACATGTATTTAGTTTTGCCCATATCAAGCACAAGTTTTAAATCAGCAAGGACTTCCTGCATAGCTATAAAATCTGACTGTAGTTTTGACACAGCCAGATCAACAGTCGGGGCAATAGCATACATAATAGTATCATCCGCATATAGATTAATTTAACAATTTTTTACAGATTGTCCAATGGTGTTTATATAAATAGTGAAGAGAACAGGTCCCAAAAGGTCTATCGAGGACAACTTATTCAATAAAATAGCATGATCAACAGTATCTAAAGCTTTTGACAGGTCCACAAACAAAGCAGCACATTTCATTTTAGTGTCTAAAGCATTGACAAGATAATTTACAACTAAAGTGGTTGATCTAATAGTGCTATGCCCAGGCCTAAACCCTGATTGGTTTACATTCAAAGTGCATTTCTCAGATAAAAAAGAGCAAAGTTGAACATTTACCAAGGATTCCAGAATCTCAGCTAGACAAAGAAGATTTGAAATGGGGCGATAATTATTAAGATTCCTACTATCCCCACCCTTATGGAGTGGCAGCACAAGAGATGATTTCCATACCTTTGGAATATTTCCTGATAACAATGTTAAATAACAAATGTAGGTTATTGAGCCAATAATGATGGGCGCTACACACTTAAGCAGACCAATATCCGTTTGGTCGGCCCCTGTGTATTTATTGTTGTCTATTGCTAGCAAAGCATCCAGAACACGTAAATCAATTCAATCCGACCTCAGTAGATGGACTAACATCCCAGTTGCTTTAACCAGAAAACTATTGTAAAAATGAATATATTGCCACGGCTGAATTTCTGTAGTTCAATGCTTCCCTTGTCTCCCCCTTCTGGCTATTGGGAGAAATCCATAGTGTGGTTTTTTAAATGTACATGGCAATGTAAGCTATCCCAGATAAAATTAACATACATACAAAGAGGAAAAGATGTAGGAGGACTATCCTTACCAAACTTTAAATTGTATTTCCAGGCACTAGCATTTCGTCCCATCCTAAATTGGTTTAGACATGATTTTACCACCCCCTGGCTGAGTATATAGAGGAATATGGTGTTTCCTATTGCCCTGGAAGAGGTGGTTTTCACTGATATATCCCTTAAACAATGTAATATGGTGTTTCCTATTGTCCTGGAAGAGGTGGTTTTCACTGATATATCCCTTAAACAATGTAATATGGTGTTTCCTATTGTCCTGGAAGAGGTGGTCTTCACTGATATATCCCTTAAACAATGTAATATGGTGTCTCCTATTGTCCTGGAAGAGGTGGTCTTCACTGATATATCCCTTAAACAATGTAAACTACGCTTTGGTCCTATTACTGCTCACACAATCTCTATTTGGCGCAAAATTGAAAAATGATGTAACAGGGAATAAAAATGGCGTGTCCATACTCCAATATTTCACAATAATGCCTTGGGGTCTGGAGGGGGGACTTTTGCTTCCCCCCCCAAAGGTCCAAATGTAGAATCTGTATTCATTGCCGATATCATGGACAGTGATGGTTTGAGAACATTTCAAGATTTGAAAGGCACATACACATTACCAGGCAACTCCTTTTTTTCTATATTTACAACTTAGGTCAGCTATGCTGGACTATGGAGTCCCTTCAGAAACCGAACTACTGAACCATCCAATGATGGAATTTATAAATAAATTATCTGGGCTCCCGAAAGGACTGATCTCTAAAATGTATAAACACCTTATGGAAAGCTCATATTCTGAGCTAGTCATTAAAAAAGTATGGTCCACAGATCTAAGTGAATATGAACAACCCTTTAACTGGAACAGAATATGAAAAAATATGACCATCAATTTATATATTTTAAGTTTGTTAACAAGCTGTATTTAACACCAAGGAAACGTTTTACAATGGCATTTGCCCCAACTCCCAACTGTTCACAGAGTCCCCTAAATCAGGTAGGCACATTCCTTCATATGATGTGGGAGTGCCCTGTAGTTAAATGCTTCTGGGACAAAGTTACAAAAATCATTTTGAGGTGCATTCATGTAAAAATTAAATGCTTTGCATTGACTCTTTTTTAAAAACTTTTTTAACCCTCCTGTTATGTTGTGGGTCAATTTGACCCGTTTCCACTTTTGCGTTGTCTAAAATACTAGTTAACCACTCTTTTTCGCCATGAAATTACATGACTTTTCCTCATTTAGGGTCATGAACCTAACTGCAAAATGTGGACACACTGATGTGTTGTGGAATGTCTGTGTACATTTTGTATACAAACATGATGTTGTGGGTCATTTTGACCCGGAGGCTTTCATGTGTATATATATTTGCACAGGTGCAAAACAAAAAAGTGTCTTTGATGTATTTTGTTTTGACTGGTCCTGGTTGCACTTTTAGAATTGTGTTTGGGTTAAAAAGGGCTTTCCCAAGCTTCTCCTCAGTGTGAGAGCAGCAGGTCCCTGACACAGACACTCAAAAATGAGCTCCAAAGATTTTCAATCAATGAAGTCTTATCACAAATTCTGGACTGTGACAGTGAAAAAAGAAGAAGAGGTTTCAGAGACAGAGGATATTTCAGAGATAGAGGACAATGCTGTTGATGATCCAGATTTTGTCTTCATTGAAGAGGATTCAGAGGAGGAGTCTGCCGTACCATCCCCTACATCAGATGAGAGACAGAGCATGCAACAAGCATCATCAAGAGAAGAGAAGACATGGAAGTCTAAAGATGGTCATATTGAATGGTCACCGTCACCACAACGAGGTCAAGGTAGACTCTCAGCTTCCAATGTAATAAAAATGGTTCCAGGACCTACACGATTTGCTGTCACTCGAGTCCATGACATACAATCAGCTTTTTGAGCTCTTTTTACCCCAAGCAATAAGAAGATTGTTCTGGACATGACCAACTTGGAGGGGAGCCGTGTGTTTCAAGAGAACTGGAAGCCACTGGATCGGATTGACTTGCATGCATACATTGGATTGCTCATATTAGCTGGAGTCTACGGTCAAACGGAGAAGCAACGGCCAGCCTGTGGAATGAAGAGAATGGAAGGCCAATATTTCGGGCAACAATGTCTCTACAAGAATTCCACATAATTTCTCGGGTGATTCGCTTTGATAACCGTGATACCAGACCGGGTCGACGTGAAAGAGACAAACTAGCTGCAATCAGAGATGTATGGGATAAATGGGTGGAAATTCTACCGTTACTGTACAATCCCAGTCCTCATGTTACAGTTGATGAACGCCTTGTTCCATTCAGAGGACGTTGTCCCTTCAGACAGTATATGCCAAACATGCCTGCAAAATATGGCATCAAAATATGGGCAGCATGTGATGCCACATCAAGCTATGCATGGAATATGCAAGTTTACACTGGGAAGCCACCCGGCGGAGTGCCTGAGAAAAACCAGGGGATGCGGGTGGTGCTGGACATGAGTGAAGGGCTGCAAGGTCAGTAACATCACGTGTGACAACTTCTTCACATCCTACCGCCTTGGTGTTGAACTACAGAAGAGAAAGCTGACCATGGTTGGAACAATCAGAAAAAACAAACCTGAACTTCCCAGTGAGCTTCTGAAAATGCAGGGCAGAACTGTGCATTCCTCTAAATTTGCTTTCTCTGAAAATGCAACTGTTGTTTCATACTGCCCAAAGAAGAACAAGAATGTTCTTGTAATGAGCACAATGCACAAAGATGCATCGCTGAGTGCAAGAGAGGACATCAAGCCACAAATAATACTGGACTACAATTCCACCAAAGGAGGAGTTGACAATTTGGATAAAGTCACAGCAACATATAGTTGTCAGCGCATGACTGCCCGCTGGCCTTTGGTGATTTTCTACAACATTGTGGATGTGTCTGCTTACAATGCCTATGTCCTGTGGACTGAAATCAACCAGCAATGGAATGGTGGCAAATTGTACCGACGCCGGCTTTTCCTAGAGGAGCTCGGCAAAGCTCTCATCACTCCCAAGATCCAGAGGAGAGTCCGGCCTCCTCGGTCGACAGCAGCTGCATCTGCCGTCCAGAAAATTCAAGCTGGACCATCAACACATGCCTCCAATCAACCAGAAATGGATCCAGTGGATACAGGCAGTGGCAAGAAACGGAAAAGATGCCAGCTCTGCCCCCCTCGACAAGACAGTAAAACAAGCACCACTTGTGTAGAATGCAATAAATACATCTGCAGAAAGCACACACACACATTGTGTTCAACATGTAGAGAGAAAGACTGAAGGGATAATATGGACCAATAGGGGGGGAAAAAACCTACTTGGGGAAACTGAAAAATCTTGTTTGTGAGAAAGGAAATATGTTTAACAAATAGTTCTTAAATATTGTTTAAAAAAAATAAAAAGTATTGTATTTCTTCTTTCTGAAATGTCTGATAAGACAAAATAAAGTTGTTTCTGTTTTTACTTAATTCTTTGACTGTCTTGAGTGTGTTTAAACTGTGCGGGTCAATTTGACCCGTAACATAATGGATGTCATTTTTTTCCAGCAAAGCACAAGGGTTAAAAAAATAACTATTTTTTTGTCATTTAGCAGACACTCTTATCCAGAGTGACTTACAGTTAGTGAGTGCATACATTATATATATATTTTTTCATACTATGTTACTTAACGATGATAGCTGCTTGACTCTCTCAATAAATCAGAGACGATTACTTCTGGCAGTGCTGCCGCAAAAAAATATGTTGTCTTTTAGATGGCAATCACCTCACTATCTCCCGATTCGCCAGTATATACAGTTACTATTAGAAGTTATAACATTAGAATTAATGGTGCTCGTCAAGAAACAATTGAGGCCTGGACAAATACTATTGACTCTGTAAAGAATAATCTCAGCTAAAGCCCAAAACATAAAAATAAACAATCTATAAAGGCCAAACATACAGTGAGGGAAAAAAGTATTTGATCCCCTGCTGATTTTGTGCGTTTGCCCAATGACAAAGAAATGATCAGTCTATAATTTTAATGGTTGGTTTATTTGAACAGTGAGAGACAGAATAACAAAACTAAAAAATCCAGAAAAACGCATGTCAAAAATGTTATAAATTGATTTTCATTTTAATGAGGGAAGTATTTGACCCCCTCTCAATCAGAAAGATTTCTGGCTCCCAGGTGTCTTTTATACAGGTAACGAGCTGAGATTAGGAGCACACTCTTAAAGGGAGTGCTCCTAATCTCAGCTTGTTACCTGAATAAAAGACACCTGTCCACAGAAGCAATCAATCAATCAGATTCCAAACTCTCCACCATGGCCAAGACCAAAGAGCTCTCCAAGGATGTCAGAGACAAGATTGTAGACCTACACAAGGCTGGAATGGGCTACAAGACCATCGCCAAGCAGCTTGGTGAGAAGGTGACAACAGTTGGTGCGATTATTCGCAAATGGAAGAAACACAAAAGAACTGTCAATCTCCCTCGGCCTGGGGCTCCATGCAAGTTCTCACCTCGTGGAGTTGCAATGATCATGAGAATGGTGAGGAATCAGCCCAGAACTACACAGGAGGATCTTGTCAATGATCTCAAGGCAGCTGGGACCATAGTCACCAAGAAAACAATTGGTAACACACTATGCCGTGAAGGACTGAAATCCTGCAGCGCCCGCAAGGTCCCCCTGCTCAAGAAAGCACATATACAGGGCCGTCTAAAGTTTGCCAATGAACATCTGAATGATTCAGAGGAGAACTGGGTGAAAGTGTTGTGGTCAGATGAGACCAAAATCGAGCTCTTTGGCATCAACTCAACTTGCCGTGTTTGGAGGAGGAGGAATGCTGCCTATGACCCCCAAGAACACCATCCCCACCGTCAAACATGGAGGTGGAAACATTATGCTTTGGGGGTATTTTTTCTGCTAAGGGGACAGGACAACTTCACCGCATCAAAGGGGACGATGGACGGGGCCATGTACCGTCAAAACTTGGGTGAGAACCTCCTTCCCTCAGCCAGGGCATTGAAAATGGGTCGTGGATGGGTATTCCAGCATGACAATGACCCAAAACACACGGCCAAGGCAACAAAGGAGTGGCTCAAGAAGAAGCACATTAAGGTCCTGGAGTGGCCTAGCCAGTCTCCAGACCTTAATCCCATAGAAAATCTGTGGAGGTAGCTGAAGGTTCGAGTTGCCAAACGCCAGCCTCGAAACCTTAATGACTTGGAGAAGATCTGCAAAAGGAGTGGACAAAATCCCTCCTGAGATGTGTGCAAACCTGTTGGCCAACTACAAGAAACGTCTGTGTCACGATCGTCTGACGAAGGAGCAGACCAATACGCAGCGCGTTGAGTGAACATGATGACTTTAATGATAAAGCACGTAAATACAAAACAAAAGACGATAGTGAAGTCCAACAGTGACTATGACTGAAACGGAACAAAAACCCACAAAATACAAGGTGAAACCACACAGTTTAAATATGGCTCCCAATCAGAGATAACGAGCCGACAGCTGTCACTCGTTACCTCCGATTGGGAGTCACATGAATACAAACAAGGAAGACAACCACCTAGACACCCCAACCAAACAGCACACAACAAAACGAACACCCCCTATCCCCAACCTAACCCACACAACACCCAACAATACAAACACACCCTGGTTCAATAACAACGTCCCGGAACCAGAGCGTGACAGTCTGACCTCTGTGATTGCCAACAAGGGTTTTGCCACCAAGTACTAAGTAATGTTTTGCAGAGGGGTCAAATACTTATTTCCCTCATTAAAATGCAAATCAATTTATAACATTTTTGACATGCATTTTCTGGATTTTGTTGTTGTTATTCTGTCTCTCACTGTTCAAATAAACCTACCATTAAAATTATAGACTGATCATGTCTTTGTCAGTGGGCAAACATACAAAATCAGCAGGGGATCAAATACTTTTTTCCCTCACTGTACAAATGTCAATGCTGAGGTGTATGCGGCGTTGAAGTCAGGCACAGGACACAGAGGATCAGTAACGACTACTTTACTTTCCAAAGTAAAATACGCACAAAACAAAAGCCTCCAAACACAAGAGGAGAAATGTACACGGAGTGCGTAATAAACAAGATGGTCAATGCCGAACATACATACAAGAGACGCGGACAATAACACACAAAGGCAAACATAAAACAAGGGAACTTATATGGTACATAATCAATACAAAATACGAAACAGGTGTACCAACTAGACAATACAAGACAAACATCGAAACATCGAGCGGCAGTAGCTAGTACTCCGGGGACGACGAACGCCGAAGCCTGCCCGAGCAAGGAGGAGGAGCAGCCTCGGCGGCATCCGTGACAACAAACAATGGACCTATTTTCATATTTTCTACTTTCTTTGCTTTCTGGGGTGGTTATGTGAATGTATGTATTTATTCACTGTGACATTACTGTGAAATTCCAATCTAGATAGTCATTCATAGTAATATCGCATTGTGCCTTGTCAATTTCAACGTGTGAGAGAGAACAAATGAAAGAATTAGAGAGAAAAAAGAAATGCAACGTGGAAGACATTAGCATGCAGCATTTTAAAAAGAAAACGGCTAAATTCTTCAGGGAATCATAACCTAGATTACTAAGATGTGGTACAGTTTAGACCCTCTAGTTATTTGCGATGAAATAAGGTCCAGTTCATTGTGATTGAATCTACGAGGAGCTGGCACCTTGCAGTTTTATAATGACTTTGGTAATAACTGACCAATATCCAGAGCTAGCCCACAATACTCTGACCAAAGTAATGGCCTGACAATTATGTAGCCATTCATGCCATTGGAAAAGTGGTGTGTCCTTGACGTCATTGTTTGTGTGTCTCATGGTGCTTTCAAAACAACTTGGAAACTCTGAACATCCGAGTTAAAATGTACATACGTTTTTTTGTGTAGAGCTTCCTATTGGTCGATTTTGATATTTTCCAAGTGGGAAACTCTGAGTTAATTTTTTTACAACGAGTTTGCAAGTCGATAATTTCAGAGTTTCCGAGTTGTCTTGAAAGCGGCATCAGTCACCTGAATGGCACTTTGTACATGTAACCAGGAGCATGTTACTATAGAGCAACAGCGTTATTTATAGGGCGTTGTGATGTGATTCCATGGCAGCATCAGGTGATTGTGTTCTCTTTCTCCTTGGAGATGATTGATATTGGAGTGTCTGGCTCTATAAGAGCAGTGAATGTCAGTGTAATTATGGGTTAGGTGAGGAGAGGCAGAGAGGATGATGCATAGCTAAGCCTGCTGCCTATTTGTCTCCTCTGTTCCTGACTAGAATGTAGAGTTGTATTTTTGAACAGGTTTTTAATGGATTACCTCTGTTCTTCTCTCAGAGGTGGTTTGAGCCTGCCTGACTCTCCACGGTGTCAAGTGTTCTGAGTGAAAAGGGACAGGATATGAGATCATCCATGTCAGAGACCTATTAATGATATGTCAGAGAAATTAGCAGTAACAGGAAGCACATTGATTGTTTGAAAGGGCAGCAGACACAGGGTGGAAATTGATTACCCAGGTGGCTCTGGGGGATTAGGATAGGTCACGTTCTGTTCACCAAGGAAGTGCAGAGGTTGAGGATCTTAGCTTGAACTGTATAGAGCACATCTCTCTCTGTATGTGACGGACAGGCAGTCTGCTCTGTCCAGGCCCCAGAGGTTCCACTGAAAGAAACTGGCACCACACTGTACTGGTGAGCCACTGCCCGGTCCACCTGAGGGGGGTGCCTACCACCAGGCATATGCTCTCAGGCAAATCGAATTAATAACTCATGGCAGTTTCCTCTAGCTATGCTGTCATTACTGCATTTCCTGTTGGTTGTTAGGAACTCACTTATAAATGTAATTGAGAATGATCATAAAGCTTTTTAATTATAAATGGCCTGTGATATGAATACGTTATTGGGGAACAAGCCTAAAGGATAATCACGCTTATTACAATGACGACACACAACAACAGCCACAGAGAGAGAGAGAGAGAGAGAGAGAGAGAGAGAGAGAGAGAGAGAGAGAGAGAGAGAGAGAGAGAGAGAGAGAGAGAGAGAGAGAGAGAGAGAGAGAGAGAGAGAGAGAGAGAGAGAGAGAGAGAGAGAGAGAGAGAGAGAGAGAGAGAGAGAGAGAGTGTAGTGTATTAAGGATTATGATTTCATAAGGTTTCAAGTGGAACCTGAGAGAATGTTTACAGTAGAGGGAGCCATTTTGTAGTGACACCCCTGTTCGTTGGAGACAGGTGATTGGACAGTAGAGGGAGCCATTTTGTAGTGACACCCCTGTTCGTTGGAGACAGGTGATTGGACAGTAGAGGGAGCAACCCATATTTTTGCATACCTTATAAGTATAGGCTAGAGACAAAGGGGGTTAGAACAGACATATTATCTTTGGACACTGTTCTCCAGACCCTGCAGGCGTCTGTAAACTTATGCTGAAATCTTGTGATATAAATAAAACTTAGAATCAAAGTACAGCCTAAGCGGACTCTTTGTTTGACAGCAATAATTACCAGCATTGACTCGACACTACAATAGTAAATTAACTGGATAAATACCGTAAGGCCACAGAAGTGATAGTGTCTCAACCGGCAGACTAGGAGTGGAGTTTTAGAACTAATGTGTACATTAGGAGAGGAGGTGCAGCACTGCAGAGAGCTGGCCACCAGACCAGCCAATGTGATGATATTGTAGTATTATAGATAAACATATTCATTAGTAAGGAGGCTTTGGTCACAGAATTAAACAAAACACAGAATTATAGGGTCCCTATGGCTTTGGTAGCTCTTCATAATAGTTTAGATAAGAACTTAGATTGACCCACCGTATACCATGTCTTGTCATGATTTTTCCCACCCTATCCAACTACTACTCTAGATGTATATACAGTAGTATTATACTATGGAGTTGTTGAATACTTGTTTCTGGTTGGCTTGAAGGGCATTCTAGAGTGTGCATTATTTCCCTATAACGCACAGTATATTTGCATGGTAGAATTCAATGGCTACATGTTCTATGTTTGAGCTGCTTTTGAAAGTAAGTCGAATTGAAAACATTATTGGCATTGTTGAATTTGATTTTCATAATAGAAAGCTAGGACTGACGGTTTGGTTAGCTAAACTAGCAAGTCTGTTTGTTTGGCAACTAGCTACTGTCGCTATCTAGTAAACTTGCTAGCTACTTCAGTTGATGTTGAACACATTTCTAGCGGATGTGTTAAATTATAGCCATGGTATAAAAGGGATAATCAACTTGTGGCTCTATGCGTTCTCTGGAAAATAATGCAACTCCGTGGAAGGTTAGTTACACTCTCATGGAACACACCTTCCACGTCGTTCATTATTTTCCATAGAACGCATAGCCTCTTGTTGATTATCCCTTACTTATACAATGGGTGGGTCTAATCCTGGATGCTGATTGATTAAAACCGCCGGTGTCTATTCCACAAGTTACCACCGGCTAAGGCTATGACGTTGAAATGCCTTTTCACTATTCCATCTGACTGCCAATCCACTGTCTCATCAGCCCAGCCAGGCAATTAACAAACTTGATCTCCACTGTAAAAAAACATCTAGACATTATCTCCCATTTATTTTAGACTAGCATTTGGTTTTCAACAGCGGAGATTTGTTTAAACCTTGCTGTCTGTCTCTCTGACATTTGCAACATTGTCTCAAAATCGAATTTCGATCTCCAGCTGTCCCATAGTAATGAACGTGTCAGGAGTCGGGACGAGACAGACAGGCTGGCAGCTTTTCTCAGCCAGTCAAAATCATGAATCAGGATAATTTGTATGGATATATACAAATAAATGTCAATAGAAAAACACGAAATGCAGTTTGCTGTCATTCCAGCTTCAGTTTGAAGTGATTGTGTTAGCTGTGTAGTTGGTTATCTCTTCTGAACAGCGGCCTGGCGAGAGAGCAAGTTTTCTATGCCAGGTGAAATCACGCATCACTAGCTCATTGTTATGGATGTATCCCCAAATAATCACTAGAAAACAGCTTAAACAAATGTAAATGCAGCTACTTTGTTGTTATTCTGGCTGCACTGTTTGACGTGACTATGTTAGCGAGGTTGGCTAGCTAGCAAGCAAGGATAAGAACGTTGCCAGCCATCGTGGCAACGGAACATTTAGAACTAACGACTGGGCCACGTCTCAGGCAACCGAACCGAAAGAACGAACGACCAGCCGGTTTGGGTAGCAACCCTAGATTTGTGTCGGGACTATACTGTATCTCGTGGAAGGAAGGATACCATTTTCGGAGGATATATTGGCTTCTCAGGGATTATCACTTAATTGAATGACAGACAGAAGAGGCATCCAATTGAAAGTTGAAGTTTAGATTTAGTTTTCTTCTCTTGCCTGTAAGCCTGTTTATCATTGCTCCGCTATGGAGCAATTCTTATAGTCCCTCATAGCTGGAAGAGTAGGAGGAGGAGGTGGTGGAGGAGGGGGAGGATGAGGTGGAGGAGGTGGAGGATGATGAGGAGGGAGTGGGGGAGGAGGAGGAGGTGGAGGAGGATAGAGAGGTGGATATAGAGGAGGATATAGAGGAGGATAGTGAGGATATAGAGGTGGATATAGAGGAGGATATAGAGGAGGATATAGAGGAGGATATAGAGGAGGATATAGAGGAGGATATAGAGGAGGACATAGAGGAGGACATAGAGGAGGATATAGAGGATAGAGAGGAGGACATAGAGGAGGATATAGAGGATAGAGAGGAGGATATAGAGGAGGATATAGAGGAGGATATAGAGGTGGATATAGTGGTGGATAAAGAGGTGGATATAGAGGAGGATAGAGAGGAGGACATAGAGGAGGATATAGCGGAGGATATAGAGGAGGATATAGAGGAGGATATAGAGGAGGATATAGAGGAGGATATAGCGGAGGATAGAGAGGAGGATATAGAGGAGGATATAGGGGAGGATATAGAGGAGGATATAGAGGAGGATATGGAGGATATAGAGGAGGATATAGAGGAGGATATAGAGGAGGATATAGAGGAGGATAGAGAGGAGGATATAGAGGAGGATAGAGAGGAGGATATACAGTGGGGGAAAAAATAATTTAGTCAGCCACCAATTGTGCAAGTTCTCCCACTTAAAAAGATGAGAGAGGCCTGTAATTTTCATCATAGGTACACGTCAACTATGACAGACAAAATGAGAAACAAATATCCAGAAAATCACATTGTAGGATTTTTAATGAATTTATTTGCAAAATATGGTGGCAAATAAGTATTTGGTCAATAACAAAAGTTTCTCAATAATTTGTTATATACCCTTTGTTGGCAATGACACAGGTCAAACGTTTTCTGTAAGTCTTCACAAGGTTTTCACACACTCTTGCTGGTATTTTGGCCCATTCCTCCATGCAGATCTCCTCTAGAGCAATGATGTTTTGGGGCTGTCGCTGGGCAACACGGACTTTCAACTCCCTCCAAAGATGTTCTATGGGGTTGAGATCTGGAGACTGGCTAGAGCCACTCCAGGACAGCGAAATGCTTCTTACAAGCCACTCCTTCGTTGCCAGGCGGTGTGTTTGGGTCATTGTCATGCTGAAAGACCCAGCCACGTTTCATCTTCAATGCCCTTGCTGATGGAAAGGAGGTTTTCACTCAAAAATCTCGATACATGGCCCCATTCATTCTTTCCTTTACACGGATCAGTCGCCTTGGTCCCTTTGCAGAAAAACAGCCCCAAAGCATGATGTTTCCACCCCATGCTTCACAGTAGGTATAGTGTTCTTGGATGCAACTCAGCATTCTTTGACCTCCAAACACGACGAGTTGAGTTTTGACCAAAAAGTTCTATTTTGGTTTCATCTGACCATATGACATTCTCCCAATCCTCTTCTGGATCATCCAAATGCACTCTAGCAAACTTCAGACGGGCCTGGACATGTACTGGCTTAAGCAGGGGGACACGTCTGGTACTGCAGGATTTCAGTCCCTGGGCGGCGTAGTGTGTTACTGATGGTAGGCTTTGTTACTTTGGTCCCAGCTCTCTGCAGGTCATTCACTAGGTCCCCCGTGTGGTTCTCGGGATTTTTGCTCACCCGTTCTTGTGATCATTTTGACCCACGGGTGAGATCTGCGTGGAGCCCCAGATCGAGGAGATTATCAGTGGTCTTGTATGTCTTCCATTTCCTAATTATTGCTTTCACAGTTGATTTCTTCAAACCAAGCTGCTTACCTATTGTAGATTCAGTCTTCCCAGCCTGGTGCAGGTCTACAATTTTGTTTCTGGTTTCCTTTGACAGCTCTTTGGTCTTGGCCATAGTGGAGTTTGGAGTGTGACTGTTTGAGGTTGTGGACAGGTGTCTTTTATACTGATAACAAGTTCAAACAGGTGCCATTAATACAGGTGAGGACAGCGGAGCCTCTTAAAGAAGAAGTTACAGGTCTGTGAGAGCCAGAAATCTTGCTTGTTTGTAGGTGACCAAATACTTATTTTCCACCATAATTTGCAAATAAATTCATTAAAAATCCTACAATGTGATTTTCTGGAATTTTTTTCCTCAATTTGTCTGTCATAATTGAAAATTACAGGCCTCTCTCATCTTTTTAAGTGGGAGAACTTGCACAATTGGTGGCTGACTAAATACTTTTTTTCCCCACTGTAGAGGAGGATATAGAGGAGGATATAGAGGTGGATATAGAGCAGGATATAGAGGAGGATATAGAGGAGGATATAGAGGAGGATATAGAGGAGGATATAGAGGTGGATGTAGAGGTGGATATAGAGGAGGATATAGAGGAGGACATAGAGGTGGATATAGAGGAGGATATAGAGGAGGAGCAGAGAGGAGGATATAGAGGATATAGCGGAGGATATAGAGGAGGAGCAGAGAGGAGGATATAGAGGATATAGAGGAGGATATATATAGGAGGATATAGAGGAGGATATAGAGGAGGATATAGAGGATATAGAGGAGGATATAGAGGAGGATATAGAGGAGGATATAGAGGAGGATAGAGAGGAGGATATAGAGGAGGATATTGAGGAGGATATAGAGGAGGATATAGAGGAGGATATAGAGGTGGATATAGGGGAGGATATAGAGGAGGATATAGAGGAGGATAGAGAGGAGGATAGAGAGGAGGATATAGAGGTGGATGTAGAGGAGGATATAGAGGAGGATATAGAGGAGGATATAGAGGAGGATATAGAGGAGGATATAGAGGATAATATAGAGGAGGATATAGAGGATATAGAGGAGGATTTAGAGGAGGATATAGAGGAGGATATAGAGGTAGATATAGAGGAGGATATAGAGGAGGATATAGAGGTGGATATAGAGGAGGATATAGAGGAGGATATAGAGGTGGATATAAAGGAGGATATAGAGGTGGATATAGAGGAGGATATAGAGGAGTATGTAGAGGAGGATATAGAGGATATAGAGGAGGATATAGAGGAGGATATAGAGGATATAGAGGAGGATATAGAGGAGGATATAGAGGTGGATATAAAGGAGGATATAGAGGTGGATATAGAGGAGGATATAGAGGAGTATGTAGAGGAGGATATAGAGGAGGACATAGAGGAGGATATAGAGGAGGAGCAGAGAGGAGGATATAGAGGTGGATATAGAGGAGGATATAGAGGAGGATATAGAGGATATAGAGGATGATATAGAGGAGGATATAGAGGAGGATATAGAGGAGGATAAAGAGGTGGATATAGAGGAGGATATAGAGGAGGATAGAGAGGAGGATATAGAGGAGGATATAGAGGAGGATATAGAGGAGTATATAGAGGAGGATATAGAGGATATAGAGGAGGATATAGAGGAGGATAGAGAGGGGAGGATATGAGAGGAGGATATGAGGAGGATATAGAGGGAGGATATGGAGGAGGATATGAGGAGGATATAGAGGAGGATAGAGAGGAGGATATAGAGGAGGATATGAGGATATAGAGGAGGATATGAGGAGGATATAGGGAGAGGATATAGAGGAGGATATAGAGGAGGATATAGAGGGATATAGAGGAGGATATAGGAGGAGGATATAGAGGAGGATATAGAGGAGGATATAGAGGTGGATATAAAGGAGGATATAGAGGTGGATATAGAGGAGGATATAGAGGAGTATATAGAGGAGGATATAGAGGAGGACATAGAGGAGGATATAGAGGAGGAGCAGAGAGGAGGATATAGAGGTGGATATAGAGGAGGATATAGAGGATATAGAGGATGATATAGAGGAGGATATAGAGGAGGATATAGAGGAGGATAAAGAGGTGGATATAGAGGAGGATATAGAGGAGGATAGAGAGGAGGATATAGAGGAGGATAGAGAGGAGGATATAGAGGAGGATATAGAGGAGGATATAGAGGAGGATATAGAGGATATAGAGGAGGATAAAGAGGTGGATATAGAGGAGGATAAAGAGGAGGATAAAGAGGTGGATATAGACGACATTAGATGAGCCTTCACCTGTAGAGCTCAAGCAGTAGAGTTCGATCAGAACCATTAAATCACTGGACGCAAAACAGTTTGGCTGAGTGAGCTAGAGAGAGACAGAGAGAGAGAGTATGAGAGAAAAAGTATGAAAAGGAATGAGACAGTGGATTGAAAATGTGTATAATCTGTATGAAAAAGGTCCTCGCCCATTTCTCGTACAATTGTGAAACAAGCAAAAATCTATTAGCTGTATTGTTAACTAGAATAGTGCCTGTCAAACTCAATTCATATCTATAATGGCTCTGCCAATTTCAAACATAATTGTTTGTTTTTGAAAACATCTCAGCAGTGTGTGTAGAAGTGACATCACATCAGAAGTATAACGCAATCAGTGACTCATTTGATTACTCGCTCACTCTTTCTTTCTCTTTCTGTCACACTTTGACATGCGCACGTACACACGCAGGTATACACAATTACACACACAGACACACACCTATTCGCCACCTGTGTGAGTCATGTTAATGCCCCTTGGCTTTGTGATTTCTAATAATAACCGTCCTTCCTCTTTAGAAAGACTTCTTCCTGAAGCTATTTGTCATCAACATAACGTTATTGTACATCTCAATGATGCTAGTCTTTGTTGTTGGTCTGATGTCATGTGTCCTATTGTATTGTTTCTGACAGATCCTGCCGGTCATCACAGGCAGAAGTCGGTGGTGAGCGATATCTGTTACCAGACAGAGATCTCCAGCCTCATGGACTTTGGCACTCCAGACTCCTCGCTCGACAAAGGTAGGGTGTTGCCTTGAAATTGCCTAGGTGACGGAAGGAAGTGTGTGCATGGTGATTTGTGCCAGGAGTTGAGACTGAGACAAAGACCTGTCAGCATGTCAGCTGGATGGACACAGACAGGAGCAAAGGCCTGTGATGTGTAAGCGTCTGTCTGTCCTGTCTGTCTGTCTGTCTGTCTGTCTGTCTGTCTGTCTGTCTGTCTGTCTGTCTGTCTGTCTGTCTGTCTGTCTGTCTGTCTGTCTGTCTGTCTGTCTGTCTGTCTGTGTCTGTGTCTGTCTGTCTGTCTGTCTGTCTGTCTGTCTGTCTGTCTGTCTGTCTGTCTGTCTGTCTGTCTGTCTGTCTGTGAGAACAATCTGATAATATGGATGGCTGGACCCAGAGGTACAAAGGCTTTACTGCCGACTGTTAGATACTATAATCAAATGGCTTTAATGTACAGACAGTACACAGCACACAGGGTTAATGATCTGCTTGGCATTGTACTGTATGCACCCAATTCTGTGCTGGGCTCAGACACAGTACAGATAAACATTGATAGGAGAGCTGAATGGGGAGAGAGGGGCAGATGTAACCTCTTCACATTCTATTGTTGTCATCTGAATAGAGAAGAGTACTATTGATGTTCATCTTTGCTGTATTGTGGTTTTTGCCATTTTCTGCTCTAATCACCCGTCTTCAGTTTGAGGAAATGGCATCTCATTTTCCCTCTAAAGAACATTCTGAATAAAGGCTCTCTCTCTTAGTTGTGATTTGGCTGATCAGTAATGAATACTGGCAACTGAGGAGGATCATCATAAAGAGTATTGATTACCTGAAGCTTATTGGACAATCTATAAGTCTTGTGGGCATTTTCATTTTCTCCTACTTAATGACACCCATTATTCTTTATCACGCTGCTAGAAAGCCAGAAGAGTGTCCCCACAATTGTAATTGTAATCTTTTCATCGAATACAGCCCCTTCAAGCAGCAGAAGTACACTCTCAGGCCATTAAATGAGCCTCATGACATTTCTGGACAGAGGTATTATCTGTCTGAGTCACTCCTTCATCCCTCACTCCTTCATCCCTCACTCCTTCCCACCCTTCTTCCCATCCCAGGGCAATTATTCATATCTTAATGTCCGTCTTTCTTAGCTCTCCATCAACACTCTCCTGTGCTTATAATGCAGAGTGACCAATCATCTGGTGCAGCTGGGGGACAGGGGGGAGCAGAGAATGGGGGGTGGAAGAGATAGGGAAGAGAGAAGGAGGAGGAGAGGGAGGGAGGGAGAGCCCCACCCTCTTCAACATACAGTGGGGAGAACAAGTATTTGATACACTGCCAATTTTGCAGGTTTTCCTACTTACAAAGCATGTAGAGGTCTGTAATTTTTATCATAGGTACACTTCAACTGTGAGAGACGGAATCTAAAACAAAAATCCAGAATATCACATTGTATGATTTTTAAGTAATTCATTTGCATTTTATTGCATGACATAAGTATTTTGATACATCAGAAAAGCAGAACTTAATATTTGGTACAGAAACCTTTGTTTGCAATTACAGAGATCATACGTTTCCTGTAGGTCTTGACCAGGTTTGCACACACTGCAGCAGGGATTTTGGCCCACTCCTCCATACAGACCTTCTCCAGATCCTTCAGGTTTCGGGGCTGTCGCTGGGCAATACGGACTTTCAGCTCCCTCCAAAGATTTTCTATTGGGTTCAGGTCTGGAGACTGGCTAGGCCACTCCAGGACCTTGAGATGCTTCTTAAGGAGCCATCTCCTGTTGCCCTGGCTGTGTGTTTCGGGTCGTTGTCATGCTGGAAGACCCAGCCACGACCCATCTTCAATGCTCTTACTGAGGGAAGGGGAGGTTGTTGGCCAAGATCTCACGATACATGGCCCCATCCATCCTCCCCCTCAATACGGTGCAGTCGTCCTGTCCCCTTTGCAGAAAAGCATCCCCAAAGAATGATGTTTCCACCTCCATGCTTCACGGTTGGGATGGTGTTCTTGGGGTTGTACTCATCCTTCTTCTTCCTCCAAACACGTCGAGTGGAGTTTAGACCAAAAAGCTCTATTTTTGTCTCATCAGACCACATGACCTTCTCCCATTCCTCCTCTGGATCATCCAGATGGTCATTGGCAAACTTCAGACGGGCCCGGACATGCGCTGGCTTGAACAGGGGGACCTTGCGTGCACTGCAGGATTTTAATCCATGACGGCGTAGTGTGTTACTAATGGTTTTCTTTGAGACTGTGGTCCCAGCTCTCTTCAGGTCATTGACCAGGTCCTGCTGTGTAGTTCTGGGCTGATCCCTCACCTTCCTCATGATCATTGATGCCCCACGAGGTGAGATCTTGCATGGAGCCCCAGACCGAGGGTGATTGACCGTCATCTTGAACTTCTTCCATTTTCTAATAATTGCGCCAACAGTTGTTGCCTTCTCACCAAGCTGCTTGCCTATTGTCCTGTAGCCCATCCCAGCCTTGTGCAGGTCTACAATTTTATCCCTGATGTCCTTACACAGCTCTCTGGTCTTGGCATTGTGGAGAGGTTGGAGTCTGTTTGATTGAGTGTGTGGACAGGTGTCTTTTATACAGGTAACGAGTTCAAACAGGTGCAGTTAATACAGGTAATGAGTGGAGAACAGGAGGGCTTCTTAAAGAAAAACTAACTGGTCTGTGAGAGCCGGAATTCTTACTGGTTGGTAGGGGATCAAATACTTATGTCATGCAATAAAATGCAAATTAATTACTTAAAAATCATACAATGTGATTTTCTGGATTTTTGTTTTAGATTCCGTCTCTCACAGTTGAAGTGTACCTATGATAAAAATTACAGACCTCTACATGCTTTGTAAGTAGGAAAACCTGCAAAATAGGCAGTGTATCAAATACTTGTTCTCCCCACTGTATATATCAACGAATTGGCGAGATCAGTCTGAATAGTCTGCAGCACCCGGCCTCATCCTACTAAAATCTGAAGTCAAATGTCTACTATTAGCTGATAATCTGGTGCTTCTGACCCCAACCAAGGAAGGCCTACAGCAGCACCTAGATCTTCTGCACAGATTCTGTCAGACCTGGGCCCTGACAGTAAATCTCAGTAAGACAAAAAAAAGGTCCAGTTGCCAGGACTACAAATACAAATTCCATCTAGACACCGTTGCCCTAGAGCACACAAAAAACAAACATACCTCGGCTTAAACATCAGCACCACAGGTAACTTCCACAAAGCTGTGAACGATCTGAGAGACAAGGCAAGAAGGGCCTTCTACGCCATCAAAAGGAACATAACATTCGACATACCAATTAGGATCTGGCTAAAATTACTGGAATCAGTTATAGAACCCATTGCCCTTAATGGTTGTGAGGTCTGGGGTCTGCTCACCAACCAATAATTCACAAAATGGGACAAACACCAAATTGAGATGCATGCAGAATTTTGTAAAAAATATCCTCAGTGTACAACGTAAAACACCAAATAATGCATGCAGAACAGAATTAGGCCGAAACCCGCTAATGACCAAATCCAGAAAAGAGCTGTTAAATTTTACAACCACCTAAAAGGAAGCGATTCCCAAACCTTCCATAACAAAGCCATCACCTACAGAGAGATTAACCTGGAGAAGAGAGTCCTCTAAGAAGTTGATCCTGGGGCTCTGTTCACAAACACAAACAGACCCCACAGAGCCCCAGGACAGCAACACAATTAGACCCAACCAAATCATGAGAAAACAAAAATATAATTTCTTGACACATTGGAAATAAATAAAAAATGTAACTGAGCAAATTACAATGCTATTTGCCCTAAACAGAGAATACACTGTGGCAGAATACCTGACCACTGTGACTGACTCAAAATTAAGGAAAGCTTTGACTATGTACAGATTCAGTGAGCATAGCCTTGCTATTGAGAGAGGTCGCCATAGGCAGACCTGGCTCTCAAGAGAAGACAGGATATGTGCACACTGCCCACAAAATGAGGTGGAAACTGAGCTGCACTTCCCTCAGATTACACAGACCCACAACATTTTGATAAACTCCCATATCTATTGGGTGAAATACCACAGTGTGCCATCACAGCAGCAAGATTTGTGACCTGTTGCCACAAGAAAAGGGCAACCAGTGAAGAACAAACACCATTGTAAATACAACCCATATTTATTTATTTTCCCTTTTGTACTTTAACTATTTGCTCATTGTTAACACTGTATATAGACATAATATGACATTTTTAATGTCTCTATTCCTTTGGAACTTTTTTGTGTGTAATGTTTACTGTTTCTTTTCTTTTATTTTATTTCACTTTAGTTTATTATGTATTTCACTTGCTTTGACAATGTAAACAAATGTGTCCCATGCCAATAAAGCCCTTTGAATTGAAATAGAAAAAGAGAGAGAGAGAGAGAGAGAGAGAGAGAGAGAGAGAGAGAGAATGAGTTCTTATACAGATAGTAGGACTTTTACTAGCTTACGTAATTACCAGGGTTGGGGTTAATTCCACAAATTCCATTTAATTCAATTAAAATTGGAATTGAATTTGTGGAATTAACCCTGGTAATTTTTCAGTCTGTGAATTCAGAGATAATTCAATTCCTCTCAATTCCAATGTTCGGTCAATTCCAATAATTCAATTCCCAATTCTATATTATCCCCAACAATTCCACAAATTTCAATCCAAATTCAATTCCCTCAGGCTTTCATGTCACTGTTCAGACAGCCTAGCTCTACTGGAAATATGGATATACAAGTTACATTGATTTAAAACAACTCCAGCAGTCTATTTCTTATACTATGTGTGTTAATTCCATTAACTGGGACAATTCAATTCAATTCCACAGAATACATGTTTTTACAATTCCAATTCAATTCCCATTCAAAATTAGATTCAGTGTGTTTAGCCATGAAATCAAGGATAGCTGTCTGAGGGGTGAAAAGACTGAGGATGGAGACAAAATAGCAGTGTCATGAGAAGGGTAACATTTTTACATTTTTAGTCATTTAGCAGACGCTCTTATCCAGAGTGACTTACAGTTAGTGAATACATATTTTTTTTATACTGGCCCCCCGTGGGAATCGAACCCACAACCCTGGCGTTGCAAACGCCATGCTCTATCAACTGAGCTACATCCCGGCCGGCCATTCCCTCCCCTACCCTGGGCCAATTGTGCGCCGCCCATGAGTCTCCCGGTCGCGGCCGGCGGCGACAGAGCCTGGATTCGAACCAGGATCTCTAGTGGCACAGTTAGCTCTGCGATGCAGTGCCTTAGACCACTGCGCCACTCAGGAGTAACCATGAGTTGATTCCAGCTGCACTGAAACCAAGGCTGAAACAAGTAAACTCTTGTCACACTCACAACCCTGAATGGGCGTCAGATGAATGGGAATGAGAATGACACAACTGTGATTCTTGAGCAGTCAGTCAGTCAGTGAGTCAGTCAGTGAGTCAATCAGTCAGTGAGTCAGTCAGTCAGTGAGTCAGTCAGTGAGTCAATCAGTCAGTGAGTCAGTCAGTGAGTCAGTCAGTGAGTCAGTCAGTCAGTGAGTCAGTCAGTCAGTGAGTCAGTCAGTGAGTCAGTCAGTCAGTGAGTCAGTCAGTCAGTGAGTCAGTCAGTGAGTCAGTCAGTCAGTGAGTCAGTCAGTCAGTGAGTCAGTCAGTGAGTCAGTCAGTGAGTCAGTCAGTCAGTGATTGACAGATCCATTGCATCAGTTGACAAGCATCTGGCTAAAGTGTGTGTGATGTTTGGGCCATGTTGAGAGATGGAGCCTCATCCACTGACAAGCAGGATAGATGGCATACTTGTCTTCATTACTACACCCTCTCTTACTACACTCTCTCCCACACATAAGCCTGAATACGCACATGTGTATTCTATATTTGAGACATAATTATTCTGCACAGGCTTAGCACTGGAAATAACACTATAATAGGTTTGTGGTAACCAAGTAATGAAATTCTGTGACAGAGTCATAAGAAATTTCTAAACCAATTTGCGGATGAAAAAAGATGCATGTTGTATTTTTAGTTGCATGTTTACTGTATTACTAATACAGTAAACATAATCCTCCAACACTTTCAGTTTATACAAACTGTACACATTAGTAGCTCAGCTGGTAGAGCACGGCGCTTGTAACGCCAAGGTAGTGGGTTCGATCCCCGGGACCAACCATACACAAAAAAAAATGTATGCACGGATGACTGTAAGTCGCTTTGGATAAAAGCATCTGCTAAATGGCATATTATATTATTATATTATATAAGCTAAGCTATTTCAGTAGTTAAAATAGCCAGCTGGAAGTCAGATTTACCTCTGAAATGAATCCCCCCCAGTGTCTAGTGTTCACTTCCTTTAACCCCGACTGGCCTTATCTCTGCTCCTCTAGTACCTACTGCACCTGCTGTCCCTGTCCCCGCCCCTTTCCCTGGCCCTGGGACTGGGAGAAAACACCAACACTTCCTGGGTTGCGTTCTCACGCTAACAACCCCAGTGATGTGGGTGGAATTGTTTGGATTTACTTTCATTTGTGACTAGGAAAACATTCCAGGCCTAGTTATGCTGCAGGCTGTACAGTAACTAGGTCCCAACATTTTGGCATGGCCAAGATAGGTCACATAAATCAGGAAAAACTCCAGTCCCTAGTTTCTTCCAGTACAGTATGTCAAGTTGCAAGTTTTAAGGTGTTCAGTACAATATAGTACAGTACAGTAAGTCCTGTGAAAGGTCAGTGTGGCATGCAGCTCTCTGCCATCAGGTGGAGTAGGAGTGCTATAGCAGTGACTCACCTGTCCTACCACCTGAGGCTACAGGTACGCCCTCCCCCTGAGAGAGAGAGAGAGAGAGAGAGAGAGAGAGAGAGAGAGAGAGAGAGAGAGAGAGAGAGAGAGGAGAGAGAGAGAGAGAGAGAGAGAGAGAGAGAGAGAGAGAGAGAGAGAGAGCAGCTGGGAAGGGTTAAAAAGAGAAGGGGTGAGAGAGGTTTGGAATGGAAACTGCCTCTGGGCGTGTACCAGAACAGGTAGAGAAAAGGGTGGGGGAGAGAGAGAGAGAGGGGGAGACAGGGGACAAGAGATAGAACAAACAAACGACAGAGCGAGAGAGAGGGAAATAGCGAGAGAGAACATAGAGAGAACAGAGAAAACAGGCTCACTCATGCTCTCAGGGGAACTCTTCCTAGTAACCTGGCTGGGTGGACCCAATGACCAGAGCTGGGAGCGGCTGAGAGAGAGGCTGCTGTGCTACGGTGTATTTCTGAATGGTGTCTGTCTGAGTTGGGTTCCTCTGCTATGAGAACACACACCAGCACTGACCGTGGAGCCCAGCGGAGCCTGTTTTGTGGAGGAGGAGGAGGAGGAGGAGGAGGAGGAGGAGGAGGACATGAGGTCCAACAGGGATGAGGGGACACCCGGTGAGTGAGAGAAAGAGAGGGAAGAAAGAGGAGTGTATTTAGAGGATCAGTCACTGTTGTGACAGTTGGTTTAAGCCAGAGTTCTGTTTCTACGGTAGAGATGTGTGTGAGTTCAAGAATTTGTTTTCACGTGTATACCCATTTGTTTGAATACTCACACTGAATTTATTAGAGGAAATTGAATGAGTCATGTAAACTCATTATCAATGAGTTACTAAATGAACAACTCATCATTTGGTAGTGTTAGTACTGTATTTAGATGATATTATACAGTATATATGAAGGTTGTGTTACAGTAGCAACACATTAATGGCTGTAAATAAATATTGTTTTGCGTGTAATTTTAGAAAACATATTTGATGGTAGTAGGCTCCTAACCACATTTGTTTATTTGCTTTACATAAGCTAGGGTGACCATACGTCCTCTTTTTCCCGGACATGTCCTCTTTTTGGACCTAAAAAAATGCGTCCGGCCGGGATTTCTAAATCGCCCAAAATGTCCGGGATTCGGCTTTTGCTTTCTACAGTCGCCATTCATTGTGTGCGTTTTTGGGGGTTTTGCATTGCTTTGACCTTTCTCTTTAGGTCCCACCTTCTCACACGCCACCATTGGTCGGTCATGTAGGCCTACGCAAACATTGGTCAAACTGCATCTCAATCATTACCCTCACCATGGCAACAGCCAAGAGACAGAGCAGCAGCTTGCTTGTCAACAGTGGCACATGGCTCCAGAACAGCGTAAAAATGGCCAAACGCAAATGTAAATTCATAGACAAGTTACAGAGAAAATTCCCGTGTTTTCGTCTTGGTCGGGATCCGTGTGAAGCAGAATGCATGACCTGCAAAGCTGGCACGTACGTGTCAGTGTCAAATAAAGGTGCTAGCGACCTAGAAGCCCACATAAGCTCTGCAAAACACAAAATTGCAGCTAAAGGAGAGAGTTCGTCAGGTAAATTAACTGACTGATTTTCTGAGAGCAGGTTAAACAGAAGATGCTGTTACTGCTGCGGAGGGAGTTTTTGCATTCCACACCACGAAGCATCACAATAGCTACAGATCAATGGACTGCACGTCTGCCTTGTTAAAAAGGCTTTCCCTGATTCCGAGACTGCGCAAAAATGTTCAAGCGCTCGTACTAAGACCAAAGCAATTGTTAATGCTGTGATAGCACCACATTCTGTCGACATAGCTCTGAAAGCACTAGAAGACATGCCTTACTGTGGTGCTTCTACTGATGGGAGCAATCACGGTGCTGTGAAAATATTCCCTCTGCTTATTCAGTATTTTGATTGGAAGAATGGTGGCGTGCAAAGTAAATTAGTCGAAGTTAAAAACACTCCAAATGAGACAGCTGATACGATCGCGCAATACATCAAAGAAACACTGGAAAAGAATGGGATTTTTTCAAAATGTATTGCATTTACAGGTGACAACTGCAATACAATGTTCGGGAGAATCCGGCGTGATGAAGAAGGAAATAATGTTTTCGCAAACTTAAAGAAGTCATTGCAGAACAAGTCTTTAATCGGTGTGGGCTGCCCAGCACACGTCTTGAACAATAGTGTTCATTACGGGGCAGACACACTAGATGTGTTCATTACGGGGCAGACACACTAGATGTGTTCATTACGGGGCAGACACACTAGATGTGTTCATTATGGGGCAGACACACTAGATGTGTTCATTACGGGGCAGACACACTAGATGTGTTCATTATGGGGCAGACACACTAGATGTGTTCATTACAGGGCAGACACACTAGATGTGTTCATTACGGGCAGACACACTAGATGTGTTCATTACGGGGCAGACACACTAGATGTGTTCATTACGGGGCAGACACACTAGATGTGTTCATTACGGGGCAGACACACTAGATGTGTTCATTACGGGGCAGACACACTAGATGTGTTCATTACGGGGCAGACACACTAGATGTGTTCATTACTGGGCAGACACACTAGATGTGTTCATTACGGGCAGACACACTAGATGTGTTCATTACGGGGCAGACACACTAGATGTGTTCATTATGGGGCAGACACACTAGATGTGTTCATTATGGGGCAGACACACTAGATGTGTTCATTACGGGGCAGACACACTAGATGTCCATATTGACATCATCTTCAACATATGTCAATACTTTCACATCTACACTGTGCACACAGAGAATTTGAAGGAGTACTGTGAATTTGTTGATGTTGAATACAGAAGTCTCCTTTCTCACAGCAAGACGTGATGGTTGTCATTATTCCCAGGTATTGAGAGGCTGCTACAGATGTTTCCAGCCTTGAAAGCATTATTTTTGTCACAGGAAAAAACACCCTCCTTGATCAATAACTTTTTTGAAGATGAGTTCAGTGAAATTTACCTCTGGCACATGCACTCACTCATGTGTGTGTTTCATTCACACATTCAGGAGATGGAAAGGGAGAGCAATTCAATTGTGGATGTGAAAAACCTTTTGAACAAAGTCCACACCATGCTTCTTGAACGCAAGACCAATAACTTAATGTCCCTTAAAGTTAAGGGACTATTGGCACAAAAGCACAAGGATGGACTTGGTAAGAATTATGACCATTTCAGTGCTCAAGTACAGGGTCTGTACAGTTCATGCCTGGAGTATCTGGAGAAATGGATGGCACCCATGGAGGAATTCTCCTCTTTCATGTGGATGGATCTGAGTGAGACACCTGACTGGAATGACATAGAAGCCTGTATCAAACACCTGGGAGAAAAGGGGGTGCCAATTGATGATGCAAAGTGCTTTGATCAGGTCACCAACCTAAAGAAATTCACAGAAAGGTGTAACAGTGATGGAGAGTTCAGTAATCTGCAAGCACACAAGAAGTGGACCAAATATTTTGAAAGGTCCAAAAGCATAGATTTTCATTCAGAGCTACTGAAGATTGCACAGTTTTTCTTTGCTATTCCTTCTCACAATGCAAATGTAGAGAGAGTTTTTTCACTGATGCAAAACCAGTGGACAAAGGAAAGGAATAATTTGTCTGTTGAGTCACTGAAGGGGCTTCTGTGTACACAATGCAACTTTAAAAACATGTCTTGCAAAGACTTTGATGCCTACTTGATTGGTAATCAAGGACTGTTGGGAAAGATTCGATCTTCGGGAAAGTATACCAGAGAGCATCAGGAGGACTGACATTATTTTTGACTGAAATAGTGGATTTTTTTATGACAACTGTTTTTTTATTTTTTATTGTAACCTATGGCCATGAAAAGAAACAGTGTCATGTAAAAGGTGTTAAAAGCTAAACTATTTTTATTTGTTATTATTCTATTGTTGAAGGCCAACAGTTGAATAGAAAGGATGTATTACTTTATGTATTAAAGTTCAATAACATAGTTGCATGGTTGTGAACGCATTTGTATTTACCACCCACTGTGGGTGTCCGTCTGCCTCCCGCTCCCACTGTCCTCTTTTTTGAAAACTAAAATATGGTCACCCTACATAAGCATGTTGACCTGGATCTGTTATGTACGTTGGTTAATATGCGTGTTAATCTGTTAATCTGCCATAAGTATTTGAATCCCTGGGAGTGAGTTGGGTATTTAGGCAGATATTTGGTGATGATCAGCTCAGTCAGCATAGCACACGTAGACTACATCTCTGAGAAATAATCAGTCAGTATGTCACAATTCAGGGCTCTGGAAGCTGTCCTGTTCTGTCTGGAGTCCTGTAGGTCTGGTCCTAGAACTACTGTCCAATCAGCATATTGCCCCAGTGTTCACCCTAGAATTCCTTCGCCCATGTCTTGCATTGAATGTGTTGCAATGCATTTGATAGAAAATGGCAAACATCAGACACAGCCATTAATTCAGGTGTTATCTGAGAGAGCCTCCAACACCTCCAACTGGACCCCTGGTAGACACTGTCTCTGTCGTTGTGACAGGATGTATACTGTGTTTATCTAGATGCCTTTAACTGTTATTTCTTTACGTCTATGCCCCCTGACAAGTTACACAAGACTGTGTGTGTGTCTGTGCCTGCGCGCCTCCATGCACACCTGCGTGCGTGTGTGTGTGCGTGCTCATGCATGCATATTATGTGTGTGTGATGCATGCTCATGTGTGTGTGTACTTACTACTCACTCTTGTGTTTGTGTGTGTGCTGGTGGTATTTGAGGGGATGAGTCCGAGGCTGATCCCGCTGGTTGTGTTGCGTGACTCCTGCTGATCTACTCCATACCCAGAGGTTGAGGAAAGATAATGAGTTTGACCGAGTGAGACGCTGCTGCCAGATGGCACTGTCAGAGATGGTCTCACACTCTGCTCCAACAGCAGCTCACAGCAGGCCCATGATGACATGCTCTGCAGGCCTAGTCCTTGACCAGTGACCAGTCCACCTGGCTGGACCAGTCTAATGTGTTACAGCTCCATAGGGAGTGGAGGTCAGTGTACAAGAAGGATGCACCACCATTAGTCTGACTGGGGTTTTCCTGGAGATGTTCATGAATTGGGCACAGCTTTCATCTCCTTTTTGGTGAAATATCCTCGACAGGGATGGCACTGGCTTGTGGTCAGACTGAACACTAATGGGACAATGTTCACTATAGTCTCATAAGGCATGTCTATTGTTCAGTATTCCGTCAAAGTCAGACCATGTTCAATTATATTATTGTGTTCAATGTAGTCAGAGTGTACAGAGCTACAGTATGTTTAGATAGATTACAGCTTTTGGTCTTGTTGGTCTTATTGGTCTTGTTGGTCTTGTTGGTCATGTTGGTCTTGTTGGTCATGTTGGTCTTATTGGTCTTGTTGGTCTTATTGGTCTTGTTGGTCTTGTTGGTCATGTTGGTCTTATTGGTCTTGTTGGTCTTGTTGGTCTTATTGGTCTTGTTGGCCTTGTTGGCCTTGTTGGTCTTGTTGGTCATGTTGGCCTTGTTGGTCTTGTTGGCCTTGTTGGTCATGTTGGCCTTGTTGGTCTTGTTGATCTTGTTGGTCTTGTTGGCCTTGTTGGTCATGTTGGTCATGTTGGCCTTGTTGGTCTTGTTGGTCTTATTGGTCTTGTTGGCCTTGTTGGCCTTGTTAGTCTTGTTGGTCTTGTTGGCCTTGTTGGTCATGTTGGTCATGTTGGCCTTGTTGGTCTTGTTGATCTTGTTGGTCTTGTTGGTCTTGTTGATCTTGTTGGTCATGTTGGTCATGTTGGCCTTGTTGGTCTTATTGGTCTTGTTGGCCTTGTTAGTCTTGTTGGTCTTGTTGATCTTGTTGGTCTTGTTGGCCTTGTTGGTCTTATTGGCCTTGTTGGTCATGTTGGTCTTGTTGGTCTTGTTGGTCATGTTGGTCATGTTGGTCATGTTGGTCTTGTTGGAAGTGCTAACTGACTTATTTTATTGTGTTTTTTTATTGTGTTACTATTTTATTTTTATCTATTTGTTAATGTTCTTGCTTTTTAACTGCATTGTTGGGAAAGGGCTCGTAAGCAAGCATTTCACGGTAAAGTCTACACTTGTTGTATTCGGCGCATGTGACAAATAAAATGTTGTTTGATTTGATTTGATTTGACTACTGTCGAAAATATCAACAAAGTGTTGTGCAGCAGGTTTAAAAAAGCAAATAATCTCCATGAAGCCTCCCAACCACCAAACTCCCCATCGTAGCCAAAACCGGTCATTGACTGAATGAATGTGGTTGATATTTTTGATGCAACCCTTTCTATCGGTCTTCCTGCATCATTTCATGTTGATTTGATGTTATCCTCTTATATAAGGCCCTATATTTGGGTCATCCTCTTGTCTTGAGATGTAAACAAAATTGGCTCTTTAGAGACTGCTCTTATCAGGTCGCTGTTAACAGCCATTTCGTGATTCCTTCCACACAGGTCTTACAATAGACCTAAAGTAGATCTCACTGCTTCATGCTAAATTCAATGTGTGTGTTGCCCGCGAGAGGCAATAATGTGAAAAGATTTTAGGTTTAGAAAGGCACTTAAGGTTTGTAATTTCCACTTTGAAATTTCAGACTTGAGTTTCCCTTATGAAATGTCCATGAATTATAATCCACATAATAACATTTCCTGTTGCTGCAGGATTATTTTCCTACTGTCGGAGACTGGCTCAAATTAAGATCCTACATCTGTATGAGAGATCCCTGGGTTCATTCGGCAGGCTGCATTTCCTTGACAATAAGGGCTATTATCTGCGTCAGTTTGATGAGGAACAGCAGCCGACCCCTGTCACCCCCTACGGCGATCCCAACACAGCCCTCCTTTCGTGGGAATCATCTCCACCACGCAGTAATAATCATAGATTACCAGGCAGCCATGCACACACACACACACGTACACACACACACTTGCATGCGCACACACACACCGATACAGCCATCCACGCATCATGTGGCTCATCCATCACAGACATACAGAGCAGAGGAACATTGTGGATGGAAGAGAGACATAGAGACATGGAAGCACAGATGCTCTGTGGCCAGAAGCCAACAATAAGACGTAATGTATTCATAACCATCACCAGATACTAAAACCTTACTGCAGGCATCCAAGCAAATTCATTAACCCCAGTAATGAAATACTAAATTAATCTAAATGAAAAAAGATGATAATGTGTGCCCAGGCTAATACTGCTGTATAATTATGGATTACAGTTTGACTGTGTTGTTACAGCTGATGTAGACTTCTTAGTATATGTTTGGCTTCTTCATTAACAATGACAGACTAGTCTGCGCTGATACCAGATGTCTAACTTTATAGTAAAGTCCCACATGCAAACATATTGTAGTTGGCTAAATCCCACTATACACTGTGTTGAATTTGTTATGTTCTTCTTACTGTAATCCATTGTCTCATGTCAGATGACGTCACTCCTACGAGACGCTCGCAAATGTGCTCTAACTAGCAGTCTAGTGCATGGCCATATGGTAGCTAGTTTGCCAGCGTGTTGCTCAAGTTGTAAGGCACCAAAGTTATGGAACTGTTCTCCGAAATCAGCATGTATCTGACTCTGACAGATGGCACTGTGCCTTGCTACTTCGTAACATTTGGCCAACACGGTAATGTCGCAGAGATCAGTCAGCTGTGCTGTAGAACTCAGCGCACTAATCACAGCAGAACAGATGTGAAAACAAATTTGTGCATTAGCTAGAACTCCACTAGCTAGCTAACTAGAGGGAGTCATCCACATTGAGTATGTGAACTGGCATTGTTAGCATCCCTGCATTTAGTTTCATATGGATTGCATTTCGAATTTCATAAATACTGATTCTACCACCACAAAAAACCTTAGCTAGATTAAGAATTAGGTAGTGAGGACTTGCTCATGAAAAAAAGTAAATATTAGCTACAGCTTTATAGTTTTTGGTAAGATTAAGTCTGACTATTTTGAGAATGAAAGGGGAGTTCAGTGGACGATGTGACCTTGGTAACATTTTCAAGTGTTAGGACAGCATATTGTAGGCAAACCTATTTTTAGCTATCCCATTAATGATTGCGAGTTATGAGACAGATCAGTGAAGACGACCGTCGCACTATCTGATGTGAGACAATGACTGTAATCTAGATAAGTGCAGTACACAGGATACTATCTAGACATTAGACCATTGTGTTTAGTCTCACAGCTGATGCCCATGCCATCCACTCTCCTCTGGACCTTTCTACTGTAGAAGTGGCCTGAGACCACCACCTGAGACCACAGTTTTTCAACTGGTCGTTCAGAACAGCACTGTTTCCGTTTAATTGAACATTCAGTATGTTTTTTCGTACTGAACGCAGCGTTGGAATATTAACATTTCTGAGTGTTGTTACTGGAGCAACATGGAGATATCCTGAGTTTCTGAACAGGCTGTGAAACCAGTGATGTGTTCCTTCTCCTAGTTGTATACAAAAAATAGTTTATGAAAGGAATGACAGAGAGAAAGAGGGAGGCACTGGTGATGAACCATTGTAATGATGTTCTGAGCCCTGTTCTAAAGTGTTCTACTCAGTGAGTCTCATGGGGGCTTTTGTTGAGCGCTGTCTGAACCTCCCAAGCACCCTTTCAAGGCTGTTTGAACCTCCCTAGCATCCCTTCAGGGCTGTTTGAACCTCCCAAGCACCCCTTCAGGGCTGTTTGAACCTCCCAAGCACCCCTTCAAGGCTGTTTGAACCTCCAAAGCACCCCTTCAGGGCTGTTTGAACTTCCCAAGCACCCATTTTGTGCTTTTATCAGCCGTTGATGACAGCTAATTATTGTTTAAATAAACATTGGAAGGATTTTTTGTATTTGAAATGGTTGAATATTTTGCTACCATATGGTGAGTAATGCTCCAGGTAATAGTGGCCTTGTTTCTACAGTGCAGTTACCTGCAATGCTACAGTACAATATCTCTATGTACAACACATCACCCTCTCTAAAAAGTAATTACTCTACTCCTTCCCCAGCTCCAATTCCCCCGCTCCCTCTCCTCTCCTCACCGTGCTGAGTGTACTATAGCTGTCCAGCACCAGCACCAATCCCACCAGGGTGACACAGTGTGGAAAAATAGTACTGCATAGAGAAACAGGACCCCAAAATGTACGGGAATTGAAATATCTCCAGTCCATGTTCTATTTCCAGACTACTGTGGGAACTGACAATCAAATAGTAATCCAAGGATTGTGAATTATTATATATATATATTATTTTTTACATATTGTGAGATTACTGCGTTCCTACTAATGCTGCTGCTGCAAACCCACTAAAACCCTTCCATGTTCAGCACTCCACATACAGGAGAATATAATACAGTAAAGCCATGGATGGAAATATAGGATCAATGCTCTTAAATGGTGGAGCTTTGTGGAATGAACTAGGTGACAGTGTGCTACTCTCCTCTGGTTTCAAGCCTACTGATGCTGTGCCAGATTTATACAGACATGTAAGACTGTCTCTGTCACTCTCCTAATCAGGGTTGAGTAGGTTACTTTCTAAATGTAATCTGTTACAGTTACCTGGCCAAAATGTTTATCAGTAACGTAACTTTTGGATTGCCCAAACTCAGGAAAGTAATCTGATTACTTTCAGTTACATTTGTATTACCTTCCCCTTCAGAGGCTTTAGAAGAAGACAAAAAGGATCCATCAAAGCATTTGGTGTGTCATCATAGATCTCTGACTTGTGGTCAGACTCGCTCAGGTGGAACAAACTTAAACGTGTGCCTTTTTTCACTGCTGAATTGAATGTCATTGAGAAAATAGAAAGGTGTCATAATGTATTCATCCTTTCTGAATTTAAAAGTAATCCAAGAAGTAATGAAGTTTTTCAAACGTATCTGTAATCTGATTACAATATTTTAGCTGGTAACTTAACCGATTCGTTTTTCCCAACCAGGTAACCTGGCAGGTAGGAGCGTTGGGCCAGTAACCGAAAGGTTGCTGGATCGAATCCCTGAGCTGACAAGGTAAAAATCTGTCATTCTGCCCTGAGCAAGGCAGTTAACCCACTGTTCCCCGGGCGCCGTTGATGTCGATTAAAACAGCCCCCTGCACCTCTCTGATTCAGAGGGGTTGGGTTAAATGCGGAAGACACATTGCAGTTGAATGCATTCAGTTGTTCAACTGACTAGGTATCCCCTGTTCCTAACATACAGTATGGAGTGACATATACACTGAATACAAATATAAATGCAACAATTTCAAAGATTTTACTGAGTTACAGTTCATATAAGGAAATCAGTCAATTGAAATAAATAAATTAGGCCCTAATCTATGGATTTCACATGACTGGTAATACAGATGTGCATGTGTTGGTCAAAGATACATAAAAAAAAAAAGTAGGGGAGTGGATCAGAAAACCAGTCAGTATCTGGTGTGACCACCATTTGTCTCATGCTGGGCGACATATCTCCTTCACATAGAGTTGATCAGGCTGTTGATTGTGGCCTGTGGAATGTTTTCCCACTCCTCTTTAATGGCTGTGAGAAGTTGCTGGATCTTGGCGGGAACTGGAACACGCTGTCATACACGTCGATCCAGAGCATCCCAAACATGCTCAATGGGTGACATGGCTGGTGAGTATGCAGGCCACGGAAGAACTGGGACATTTTCCACTTCCAGGAATTGTGTATAGATCCTTGCGACGTGGGGCCATGCATTATCATGCTGAAACATGAGGTGATGGTGGCGGATGAATGGCACAACAATAGGCCTCAGGATCTCATCATGGTATCTCTGTGCATTCAAATTGCCATAGATAAAATGCAATGTTTGTTGTCTGTAGCTTATGCCTGCCCATACCATAACCCCAGCTGTCCGGGTGGCTGGTCTCAAACGATCCAGCAGGTGAAGAAGCCAGTTGTGGAGGTCCTGGGTTGGCGTGATTAAACGTGGTCTGCGGTTGTGAGGCCAGTTGGATGTACTGCCAAATTCTCTAAAACTACGTTATGGTAGAGAAATTAGCATTCAATTCTCTGGCAACAGCTCTGGTGGACATTTCTGCAGTCAGCATGCCAATTGCACGGTCCCTCAAAACATTGCGTTGTGTGACCAAATTGCACATTTTAGAGTGGCTTTTTATTGTCTCCAGCACAAGGTGCACCGATCATTCTGTTTAATCAGCTTCTTGATATGACATACATTTTAGTCATTTAGCAGACGCTCTTATCCAGAGCAACTTACAGTAGTGAGGGTATACATTTTTTCGCAGTGATCCCCCATGGGAATTGAACCCACAACCCTGGCAAACTAAAGTAGACTTACCAGCTCTAACCAGCCTGAGCGGTCTTCCATCCTGCAGTACCCACACTGTCTCTCAATTAGAGAAAGTGGCCCCTGCAGTGTGTGTAAATGGGTATGTTAAATAGTCATTGACAAGGTCAATATTGCTGTTAGGTGCACTGTTCGAGCTGCAAGAATAATGTGAAGTGTTTGAAAATGGAAATGTAAGAAAATTATTAATGCACATATTTGAGTTGGGTGATTATATTTTCAAAGGACCACGATTTGCCTAATCATGTAAGCTCTTTCTCTCTGTTGTTCGCTGGCTAATTCCCTGCTATAACAAACCCGAGGAACATAACATATTACATTTATTACACTGAATATTGCAGGCGGAGAGGCAAATAATTAATGTTCATACTAACAGGGTCCGTGGAGATGCTTATTAAGATGATATAAAGGTCTGCACACATTAACCACTGAGTAATGGACAGTTTCACAGTGTATTGGAGGTGTCGTGTCTGTGCAAGAGTACAGTTCCTCTCAGTTAGGACAGTGCCTGTGGATATTTTTAGGGAACATAGGACAAATTTGCGGTCACTCCGGTCAGTGTTGTGGCTACCTGACACAAGGAGAGGAGTGGCCATATGACCATAGCCTCCAGCATAGTAACACATGTAGGCCGAGGGAGGACGGTGGGTGACACCTGCCCAGAGATTCCTACACAGCATGCTACATAGAAGGAGAGCAGATGGTTGCTGTCAAGGATGTGTTTGACACTCGTATCAAACTCACAGCACAGGTAGTAATCTAGTTCTAGTTATACCCTGATGAAGACAGCTTGTCTGTCGAAACATTGGTTATTAGGTTATTAAATCATTTCATCTGAGCTCCTAGAGTGAGACTCTCCTTTTCTTTTTCAAGTAATCTAGTTCATGCCTGGCCCCAGCCCCCTTTTAGCCACAAGGCAAACAGCCACTAGACCTGTCTGCTCAGTAAGCCGTGTTCCGTCTCTCTCCGTGTCTGATTGGAGAAGCCAGGGAGTGAGGGAAGAGGACAGGTTGATGGCCTGGTCAGAGCAGCCCTGATGATAGACACTCTAATGGAGGGAGGCATTGCTCAGACAGGAGTAATTGAGTGGGCCACTGCTGAGTGAGGAGACGGGTGACCTTCTTCTCTCCTCAGGGAGGTGGCTAATGGAACAGGCATGCTCACTGTCTACTGGTGGTGCTAAGACTAAGACTGGAGACAGGGAGACGATGACAACAACAACAACAACAACAACAACACCACAATGGGTGCACTATACATACGCGCTATACACTATACACACACATACACATGGATTTTGTGTTGTAGATATGTGGTAGTAGAGTAGTGACCTGAGGGCACACACTTAATGTGTTGTGAAATCTGTTGTGAATGTATTGTAATGTTTTTGAAATTGTATAACTGCCTTAATTAAGCTGGACCCCAGGAAGAGTATCTGCTGCCTTGGCAGGAACTAATGGGGATCCATAATAAATGCAAATACAAATGGGATTTTCAACAGGCCAGGTCACATCATGACCAGTAAAGTACATACTATTTATTATGGCTTATTCTTCAATAGTGTATACTAAAAGATTACCACTGAGGCTTGTCCCTCACGTGTGCCTGTGCATTGTGTGAGAAGAGACAACCAGACATAAATCATTTCACGCTTTGCATGTCTTTACAGTAAACTCAACTGACCCCACAAACACACTCCCTCTCACAGCCCTCAGTTGACAGCCCTCAGTGTGGTTTTAGTGTCCAGTACGACATGATGTGTAGTCTTTTTTCTCCTGATGATGTCCCTGCCAACAGGCTTATCCACACTGAAATGCCTACGTTGTCTCGGAAAAATAAAGAAGATTCTCTAGGCTTTGCTTTGCCTTGCCTTCATTTCATCCCGACTTTGAGGCAGGCAGGGAGGGAGGCGGGGAACCTAAAAGAGGAGTGATTATGCAGCTCAGAGCTGACAGTGGGGGAGTAATGGCAGGATGGGGGATCGATGGAAAAGTGTATTTGAGGGAATTATGGTGCTGATTGCTTGTGCTTAAATCACCCTCTGTTCTGTTCCCACAGTATCTAGAGAATCTCTGAGTGCTCATCATGTGTCTGTCTTTCTTATGTTGAGTCACGTTGACTGGCTCTGTTCCAATTGCTCCACTATAGTTGGTGCAGATGCATACACTCTATACAATGCTGGTGGTGACAATGACGATTTCCTTCAAGTAGCCTGCTTACCCGTACATATAATTCTACATGATCATTATCATAATACACATATATGATATCACATTTAGAGTTAAACTGTCCTGAAACACTCTCCGGTGTAAGGAAGGTTATACAATGACTGCATGTACTATAACCTTTGGGAATAAGATTATTCAAATGTTGTATTTTTTTTATTTTTTATCTTCCACATTAGCAACCCTGGTACTTTATGTATGCAAGGACATGATTGTATGATACTATCACACTGAGAGGGAGACATGTAGACCATCTTCACCAAAGTACAGAACAACATATTTATATCACAGCTTGAACTGGGGATCATACTTGGAGCTCAGTTAGTACCACAGACTACTCTAAAAGCACAGTTAGTACCACAGATGACTCTAACACCACAGGTCGTACCACAGATTACTCTAACAGCACAGTTAATACAACAGATTACTATAACAGCACAGTTAATACCACAGATGACTCTAACACCACAGGTCGTACCACAGATTACTCTAACAGCACAGTTAATACAACAGATTACTATAACAGCACAGTTAATACCACAGATTACTCTAACAGCACAGTTAGTACCACAGATTACTCTAACAGCACAGTTAGTACCACAGATTACTCTAACAGCACAGTTAGTATCACAGATTACTATAACAGCACAGTTAATACCTTACATTACTATAACAGCACAGTTAGTACCACAGATTACTCTAACAGCACAGTTAGTACAACATATTACTCTAACAGCACAGTTAATACCACAGATTACTCTAACAGCACAGTTAGTACCACATATTACTCTAACAGCACAGTTAATACCTTACATTACTATAACAGCACAGTTAGTACCACATATTACTCTAAAAGCACAGTTAGTACCATATATTACTATAACAGCACAGTTAGTACCACATATTACTCTAACAGCACAGTTAATAACTTACATTACTATAACAGCACAGTTAGTACCACAGAATACTCTAACAGCACAGTTAGTACAACAGATTACTCGAACAGCACAGTTAATACCATAGAATACTATAACAGCACAGTTAGTACCACAGATTACTCTAACAGCACAGTTAGTACAACAGATTACTCGAACAGCACAGTTAATACCATAGAATACTATAACAGCACAGTTAGTACCACAGATTACTCTAACAGCACAATTAATACCTTACATTACTATAACAGCACAGTTAGTACCACAGATTACTCTAACAGCACAGTTAGTACCACAGATTACTCTAACAGCACGGTTAGTACCACAGATTACTATAACAGCACAGTTAGTACCACAGATTACTATAACAGCACAGTTAGTACCACAGATTACTCTAACAGCACGGTTAGTACCACAGATTACTATAACAGCACAGTTAGTACCATAGATTACTATAACAGCACAGTTAGTACCACAGATTACTATAACAGCACAGTTAGTACCACAGATTACTCTAACAGCATGGTTAGTACCACAGATTACTATAACAGCACAGTTAGTACCATAGATTACTATAAAAGCACAGTTAGTACCACAGATTACTCTAACAGCACAGTTAGTACCACAGATTACTATAACAGCACAATTCGTACCACAGATTACTATAACAGCACAGTTAGTACCATATAATACTATAACAGCACAGTTAGTACCACAGATTACTCTAACAGCACAGTTAGTACCACATATTACTCTAACAGCACAGTTAGTACCACAGATTACTCTAACAGCACAGTTATTACCACAGATTACTCTAACAGCACAGTTAATACAACAGATTACTATAACAGCACAGTTAATACCACATATTACTCTAACAGCACAGTTAGTACCATAGATTACTATAACAGCACAGTTAGTACCACATATTACTCTAACAGCACAGTTAATACCTTACATTACTATAACAGCACAGTTAGTACCACAGATTACTCTAACAGTACAGTTAGTACCACAGATTACTCTAACAGCACGGTTAGTACCACAGATTACTATAACAGCACAGTTAGTACCACAGATTACTATAACAGCACAGTTAGTACCACAGATTACTCTAACAGCACGGTTAGTACCACAGATTACTATAACAGCACAGTTAGTACCACATATTACTATAACAGCACAGTTAGTACCATAGAATACTATAACAGCACAGTTAGTACCACAGATTACTCTAACAGCACAGTTAGTACCACAGATTACTCTAACAGCACGGTTAGTACCACATATTACTATAACAGCATAGTTAGTACCACAGATTACTCTAACAGCACAGTTAGTACCACATATTACTATAACAGCACAGTTAGTACCACAGATTACTCTAACAGCACAGTTAGTACTATATATTACTATAACAGCACAGTTAGTACCACCGATTACTCTAACAGCACAGTTAGTACCACAGATTACTCTAACAGCACAGTTAGTACCACAGATTACTATAACAGCACAGTTAGTACCACAGATTACTATAACAGCACAGTTAGTACCATAGAATACTATAACACCACAGTTAGTACCACAGATTACTCTAAAAGCACAGTTAGTACTATATATTACTATAACAGCACAGTTATTATTCTTATTTCGTGTTTTTGTTCTATTTTATGTTATTTATGGTACTACATTGATATTGATTACTTTATTGTTGGGTTTGGAGTGTGCAAGAAATGCTTTTCACTGTACTTGTGCACGTGACATTAACACTTGAAACTACGACTGCAAATCATCTGAACAGCACATAACTGCCTGGGATGCATACTTCTACTTGTGTCTGGCTGCTCTGCTCTACAGAGCTATCAAAGGTGGCAGCTGGGCTCGCCTGCTACAAATAAGAAAGCCTATAGGTAAACAGATGAATGAGCGGATTTAGCCGGCAGGAAGGCTGTGAAACTACCTCCTTGTGCCATGTATAATACAGAGCTGCTGCCTAGCACGTCTTTCCACAGCCAGAGTCGACAGTGACCGATGGACTGTCCCTTTCTCTCTTATCTGGGCCTCAGCAGCCCCACGTCGTCTGGCTGTAGGCCTGGGGAGGCCCTCACACACAGGCGCTCACATGCACACACACACACACACGTGCGCACACACACACACACACACTTTCTCTGTTCACACACAGCTCCCCTACACCCTCATACCGGAGAAGATTTGCCCGTGAAGTTTTGAAATATTTATTATCTATCGTCATGCAACATCACAGAGTGCCAAGTCCATCTCCTGGTTCAGGTACTGTACACCATCAATGTGTAGCACCTACCTGTGTAATGCACAACAAGTACAGTATTAATGCCAGAACGCACTGCGGCTCTCATGCCATGTCAGTGCCCTTGGGCATCTTTGACTAGAGGAAGGATAGTGGCCAAAACCACTTCCAGAAGCCATCAGATTTTTACAGGTGGTCTCCCAGTTACCAACCAGCCCTGCCCCCTACCCTGCTTAGGGCTGGAAGTGATTTGGCTGCTGATTTCTGCTGTTGGTATGGCTTCTGCCCAGTCATACAAACATTGTGCATTGTTCTGAACCATGATACTGTATATATTCTAGAAGCTTTAGTGCGAAAATATAACTCAGTATGACAAGTTAATTTCTTTGTTGTGGTGTGCGGCCCGGCCCTTACTGGGGTGAAATGAAGCTCTAAACTAACCTCAGCTAGTCGATTCCTTGTATCTTATAAAATGGAGGCCTTGTCTCCTCTATTCAGTTCAGCATCTTTGTGTTTGTGTTGCTTGCCTTGGTAAATGTGCTTGTGTGTTAGGAGATACTGTGCCAATTAATGTCTTCGGATTCTCTCTGTTTCTCTGTTGTATCCTTGGTTTCCTGCTTTTGTTTATCGCTCTAAGTCCCTTGCTCCCAGAGGGCTGTGAGGCAGGTTGACAGTGGAAAGGCACGGAGCTAAAGAACACGACTGAAGCTTGTGTTCCAGATATTTTTTTTTATAGAGTCTTAGCAAACTACCGTGTCTCACTGCCTCTGCAGCCCTGCCAATTTGTCCTGCCACTGTCACTCCTCGTCTATCTCTATCTCTCATCACCCATGGCTTCAGCTTAAAGCCGTGTGTGTGTGTGTGTGTGTGTGTGTGTGTGTGTGTGTGTGTGTGTGTGTGTGTGTGTGTGTGTGTGTGTGTGTGTGTGTGTGTGTGTGTGTGTGTGCGTATGAGCGAGTGCTTGTGCATCCCACTGGGCACAGACATCAATTCAACGTCTGTTCCACGTTGGTTCAACGTAATTTCATTGAAATGACGTGGAAACAACATTCATTCAACCAGTGTGTGCCCAGTGGGAGGTGTTGCTGTAGGTTTTCCACTCTGAAAAAAAAGGTGTTGAGTTGAGCCTAAATATTGTCATATGCTTCTTTTTATTTTATTTTTTATTTCACCTTTATTTAACCAGGTAAGCCAGTTGAGAACAAGTTCTCATTTACAACTGCGACCTGGCCAAGATAAAGCTTCATACTCACACTGTTCCTTCTCCTCTCCCTTTGTAACCCTGTCACACACCTCCCCCTCTCCCTTTGTAACCCTGTCACACACCTCCCTCCTCTCCCTTTGTAACCCTGTCACACACCTCCCTCCTCTCCCTTTGTAACCCTGTCACACACCTCCCTCCTCTCCCTTTTTCACGGAATAATACTGCACCTAGTTAGCTAGCTGAATAAACTAGGTTAGTCTATTCCTAGAAAACATTGAACCGCTGTAGTTTACAACAATTATAGTTTCTGAGGTGGAAGTTGGGAGAGTTATATTTGGGAGTTGTGGTGAGGGAGGCCCCGCTCTCTCCTTTCCCAGATGTTTAGTTCATTTTATTCCGATCTCCTCTGCATTATTGTAGCCATCTGCTGCAGCCTGTCAACTATGCCTCTGCCTATCCCTGTTCTCTCCTCTCCGCACAGGCTACACAAACGCCTCACACCGCGTGGCTGCTGCCTCTCTAACCTGGTGGTCCCTGCACGCACGACCCACGTGGAGTTCCAGGTCTCAGGCAGCCTCTGGAACTGCCGTTCTGCTGCCAACAAGGCAGACTTCATCCCAGCCTATGCTACCCTCCAGTCCCTCGACTTCTTGGCGCTGACGGAAACATGGATTACCACTGAAAACACTGCTACTCCTGCTGCTCTCTCCTCGTCTGACCATGTGTTCTCGCATACCCCGAAAGCATCTGGTCAGCGGGGTGGTGGCACAGGAATCCTCATCTCTCCCAAGTGGACATTCTCAATTTTTCCCCTGACCCATCTGTCTATCTCCTCATTTGAATTCCATGCTGTCACAGTCACTAGCCCATTTAAGCTTAATATCCTTGTCATCTATCGCCCTCCAGGTTCCCTTGGAGAGTTCATCAATGAGCTTGACGCCTTGATAAGTTCCTTTCCTGAGGATGGCTCACCCCTCACAGTTCTGGGGGATTTCAACCTCCCCTACGTCTACATTTGACTCATTTCTCTCTGCCTCCTTCTTTCCACTCCTCTCCTCTTTTTGACCTCACCCTCTCACCGTCCCCCTACTCACAAGGCAGGCAATACGCTTGACCTCATCTTTACTAGATGCTGTTCTTCTACTATTCTCACTGCAACTCCCCTCCAAGTCTCCGACCACTACTTTGTATCCTTTTCTCTCTCCCTCTCCTCCAACACTATTCACTCTGCCCCTACACAGATGGTAATGCGCCGTCGCAACCTTCGCTCTCTCTCTCCCGCTACTCTCTCCTCTTCCATCCTATCATCTCTTCCCTCTGCTCAATCCTTCTCCCTCCAATCTCCTGATTCTGCCTCCTCAACCCTCCTCTCCTCCCTTTCTGCATCCTTTGACTCTCTATGTCCCCTATCCTCCCGGCCGGCCCGGTCCTCCCCTCTAGCTCCGTGGCTTGATGACTCATTGCGAGCTCACAGAACAGAGCTCCGGGCAGCTGAGCGGAAATGGAAGAAAACTAGACTCCCTGCAGACCTGGCATCTTTTCACTCCCTCCTCTCTACATTTTCTTCATCTGTTTCTGCTGCTAAGGCCACTTTCTACCACTCTAAATTCCAAGCATCCGCCTCTAACCCTAGGAAGCGCTTTGCCACATTCTCCTCCCTGCTGGATCCCCCCTCCCCCCCCCCCCTCCCTCTCTGTGGATGACTTCGTCAACCATTTTGAAAAGAAGGTTGACGACATCCGATCCTCATTTGTTAAGTCAAATGACACTGCTGGTCCTGCTCACACTGCCCTACCCTATGCTTTGACTTCTTTCTCCCCTCTCTCTCCAGATAAAATCTTGCGACTTGTGACGGCAGGCCGCCCAACAACCTGCCCGCTTGACCCTATCCCCTCCTCTCTTCTCCAGACCGTCTCCGGTGACCTTCTCCCTTACCTCACCTCGCTGATCAACTCATCCTTGACCGCTGGCTATGTCCCTTCCGTCTTCAAGAGAGCGAGAGTTGCACCCCTTCTCAAAAAACCAACACTCGATCCCTCTGATGTCAACAACTACAGACCAGTATCCCTTCTTTCTTTTCTCTCCAAAACTATTGAGCGTGCCGTCTTTAGCCAACTCTCTTGCTATCTCTCTCAGAATGACCAACTTGATCCAAACCAGTCAGGTTTCAAGACTGGTCATTCAACTGAGACTGCTCTTCTCTGTGTCACAGAGGCTCTCCGCACTGCTAAAGCTAACTCTCTCTCCTCTGCTCTTGTCCTTCTAGACCTGTCTGCTGCCTTTGATACTGTGAACCATCAGATCCTCCTCTCCACCCTCTCCGAGCTGGGCATCTCCGGCGCGGCTCACTCTGGATTGCGTCCTACCTGACCGGTCGCTCCTACCAAGTGGCGTGGCGAGAAGCTGTCTCCGCACCACGTGCTCTCACCACTGGTGTCCCCCAGGGCTCAGTTCTAGGCCCTCTCCTATTCTCGCTATACACCAAGTCACTTGGCTCTGTCATATCCTCACATGGCCTCTCCTATCATTGCTACGCTGACGACACACAACTAATCTTCTCCTTTCCCCCTTCTGATAACCAGGTGGCGAATCGCATCTCTGCATGTCTGGCAGACATATCAGTATGGATGACGGATCACCACCTCAAGCTGAACCTCGGCAAGACGGAGCTGCTCTTCCTCCCGGGGAAGGACTGCCCGTTCCATGATCTCGCCATCACGGTTGACAACTCCGTTGTGTCCTCCTCCCAGAGTGCGAAGAGCCTTGGCGTGACCCTGGACAACACCCTGTCGTTCTCCGCTAACATCAAGGCGGTGACCCGATCCTGTAGGTTCATGCTCTACAACATTCGGAGAGTACGACCCTGCCTTACACAGGAAGCGGCACAGGTCCTAATCCAGGCACTTGTCATCTCCCGTCTGGATTACTGCAACTCGCTGTTGGCTGGGCTCCCTGCCTGTGCCATTAAACCCCTACAACTCATCCAGAATGCCGCAGCCCGTCTGGTGTTCAACCTTCCCAAGTTCTCTCACGTCACCCCGCTCCTCCGCACACTCCACTGGCTTCCAGTTGAAGCTCGCATTTGCTACAAGACCATGGTGCTTGCCTACGGAGCTGTGAGGGGAACGGCACCTCCGTACCTTCAGGCTCTGATCAGTCCCTACACCCAAACGAGGGCACTGCGTTCATCCACCTCTGGCCTGCTGGCTCCCTACCTCTGCGGAAGCATAGTTCCCGCTCAGCCCAGTCAAAACTGTTCGCTGCTCTGGCACCCCAATGGTGGAACAAGCTCCCTCACGACGCCAGGACAGCGGAGTCACTCACCACCTTCCGGAGACATTTGAAACCCTACCTCTTTAAGGAATACCTGGGATAGGATAAAGTAATCCTTCTACCCCCCCCCCTTTACTCCAACCCCCCCGCCCCACTTTACAAAAAAACATTGTAAAGTGGTTATCCCACTGGCTATAAGGTGAATGCACCTATTTGTAAGTCGCTCTGGATAAGAGCGTCTGCTAAATGACGTAAATGTAAATGTAAATGTAACCCTGTCACACACCCTCCCTCCTCTCCCTTTGTAACCGTCACACACCTCCCTCCTCTCCCTTTGTAACCCTGTCACACAACTCCCTCTTCTCTCCCTTCTCCACGTTTCTCCTCTCGACTCTCACCATCTCCCTCACTTATTCTCTGTCTGTCTTTCTCCTCTTCCCTTCTCCTTCTCCCTCCTTTATTTTCATTACATTTCTCTTTCTCTCTTTCCTTACTCCCTGTTTTCTCACCAACTCTCCCTCTCCACTCTTCCTTCCTCATTATTTCACTGCTCTCCATTCCCCACCTCAGGGGGATGGGTTAAAAGCAGAAAGACACATTTCTGTGGATAAGGAATCGAAAATGAAGTCTCTCTCTCTCTCTGTGTAGTGTTGCTGCGTGAGGAGGTGGCCCAGCTGCAGGAAGAGGTGCACCTGTTGAGGCAGATGAAGGACATGTTGAGTAAGGACCTCGAGGAGACCCAGGGCGGCTGCTCCTCCCACCTCCTCTCTGCCACTGAGCTCCGCGTGCAGATGGGAGACAAGGAGCAGGAGCTGGACCGCGCCAAAGAGGCGTTACAAGGTCAGGGGGAAACCTGTTGTATTCACCTATTAGCCTGCTAGTACTACCTGAGTCCTACCCTATTGTTTTACCTGACTCCTACCCTACTGTCCTACCCTGCTAGTCCTACCTGAGTCCTACCCTACTGTCCTATCTGAGTCCTACCTGAGTCCTACCCTACTGTCCTATCTGAGTCCTACCCTACTGTCCTACCCTGCTAGTCCTACCTGAGTCCTACCCTACTGTCCTACCCTGATAGTACTACCTGAGTCCTACCATACTGTCCTACCCTGCTAGTCCTACCTGAGTCCTACCATACTGTCCAACCTGAGTCCTACCCTACTATCCTACCCTACTGTCCTACCTGAGTCATATGCTACTGTCCTAGCCTGCTAGTCTTCCTGAGTCCTACTCTAATGTCCTACCCTACTGTCCTACCTGAGTTCTACCCTGCTAGTCCTATCTGAGTCCTACCCTACTGTCCTACCTGAGTCCTACCCTACTGTCCTACCCTGATAGTCTTACCTGACTCCTACCCTACTGTGCTACCTGAGTCCTACCCTGCTAGTCCTATCTGAGTCCTACCCTACTGTCCTACCTGAGTCCTACTCTACTGTCCTACCCTGCTAGTCCTACCTGACTCCTACCCTACTGTCCTACCTGAGTCCTACCCTACTGTCCTACCCTGATAGTCCTACCTGACTCCTACCCTACTGTCCTACCTGAGTCCTACCCTACTGTCCTACTGGTTGTATTCAACCTCTGACACTAGCGCCTCTATTTAAGTTGCGCAGTTGTAGGCTATTTCACACCCCACATGCATTAAAGGGCTGATTTTGACCATATGGTAAATTAGGGGCATTTCAAAGGTTGTGCACGAACACTGAGGCTGAGAACGATTTATATTTATCAATGGTTATCTCCTACCGGTATGCAAATGGTGTAGGATTGTTTGATAAATCACACTTTTTCTATGCATACAAACATTCAACATTTTGTGCGTAAGTAGTATTTTAGAAACATTCAAAGACCGTTTTGGTACACCAGAAGTACATTAATTTCCAATGGTCGCTACGTTTGCCTTGCAGCATTGTGTTGCAGAGGCAGTTGCAGTGCGTTCTGTGTTCTGTGTGGTGCATACGATTTATCCAACATATGCATCAAATTGTATGCGTAGACTTGACAGAAATATTAGCAAAAGGTGAATGTTTAACTTTCGTTGCACACATATCCAGTAAAACATTTGGATTATATAATGAAAAAAAATTTGACTGCAGAATTGACTATGCAGCATTGATGCAATGAGGCATCAGGCCTAATATCCTACACAGCTATCTGAGCCCTGCCACACCCATTTAAAGCCCCATATGTTTCTCACACAGCTCAGTCAAACCCACTTAATCTCACTAGAGATATCAGTTTATCACTCAACACATCGATCAGTCGATCCCTTGAAAAATTGTATCTGACCTAAATGTGTCTGGTATGCCCCATATGTTTACCAGTGGAGGCTCCTCAGAGAAGGAAGGGGAGGACCAATCTCCTCAGTAAAGTTCATAAAAATAAAAATAGTGAAACATTTAAAATGTTATCCTTTTTAGATAAAACTATACTAAATATATTCACGTCACCAAATAATTGATTAAAACACACTGTTTTGCAATGAATGTCTACAGTAGCCTCAGCAGCACTCTGAAAGGTATCACCATGGTGTAGCCAGAGGACAGCTAGCTTCTGTCCTCCTTTGGGAACATTGACTTCAATACAAAACCGAGGAGGCTCATCATGGTTCTCACCCCCTTCCATAGACTTACACAGTAATTATGACAACTTCTGGAGGACATCCTCCAACCTATCAGAGCTCTTGCAGCATGAACTGACATGTTGTCCACCCAATCAAAGGATCAGAGATTGAATCTAGTACTGAAAGCATAAGCTACAGCTAGCTAGCACTGCAGTGCATAACATGTGGTGAGTGGTTGACTCAAAGAGAGAGAAAGACAACAGTTGAACAAATTAATTTCTTCCAAAATTAAGAAGAAGCTAGAGAGAGAGAGAGTGCTAGCTTACTGCTTACAGTATTCTGTACTGCATGATTGTAGCGTGTTTACTAACACATTAGTTATAGTAGCTATGTTGACTATGACGTGACAACGATGTAGGCTGTGTGTAGCGGTTAGCGCGCATGATATGAATGTTTGGCTTGAACGTTTTTTTCACCTGGTCACAGACAGCTGATGTGTTGTGCACTGAAGTCCACAAGCGAAGGGAAAAGGTGAGAGGAGGCGAGCGCGTAGATAGATGCGAGAATGAATTATATATACAATGAGCTGTTTGTATGCTCCGTGTGATCAGTAGTTGTGTGGAGTCGACTCCAAAAATCCTGGAGTCGTGCACCATTGCTGATCAGGGATGTATTCATTGTGCCGATTCTGTTGAAAAACGTCTCTTAAACGGAAGCAAATGGAACAAAATGGGGATTAACATACCTGAATTTGTCCAATAGAAACTCTTGTTTGCAACTGTTAGACTAATGATTACACCCTAGATCAGCTAGATGCAGGCAAGAGTGTGCAAGGCAGCGTTGCCAACTCATCAGTAAGGAAAGTAGCTATTGGCTGTCCTAAAAGTCGCTAGAAGTCGCTAAATGACGTCATCACCTAATTTGCATAATTGTCCATGTGCATGTAATTGTGATGGATGCTGTAGGAGAGAGGAATAATGTCGTGGGAGAGACAAAAAGTGAGTAAAAACACCCTATATTTACATCCCGCCCTGAATGTAAGCCAGGGCAGGATCAGCCAGCGGCGGCTTCCCGCATGCGCGATTCATTTGCAGTCTGGACGCGGAGGGGTGAACATCTCCTGCTCTGACTGCAGCTGGGAGGGACTGCTGCGCGAGGACTGGGCCACCTGTGAGTGCTTTGGGATGGGGGTGGGGCCCACGGGGGTGGCGGCAGCACCCGCTGCTCGTTGAGAAGAGTAAGAACGATATGTGCTTTCACGTCAGAGTCTCCAAAAGTCTACAATAACACCAGAAAAAGTCACTAGATGTGTCGCTAGATTTGTCGCTAGTCGCTTTTTTGAAAATGTATCGCTAGAGGGGTCTGAAAACTCGCTAAATATAGCGACAAAGTCGCTAAATTGGCAACACTGCAAGGCGGTATTGACTGTGTCACTGTCTGTCACCTTGATTACCCAAAATTCTCTCAACCTGTGCACCTACGTTGTAAACAGTGGTGTAAAGTACTTCAGTAAAAATACTTAAAAGTACTACTTATGTAGTTTTTTGGGGTATCTGTACTTTACTTTACTATTTATATTTTTGACAACTTTTACTTCACTACATTCCTAAAGAATATTATGTACTTTTTACTCCATACATTTCCCTGACACCCAAAAGTACTCATTACATTTGAATGCTTAGCAGGTCAGGGAAATTGTCTAATCCACACACTTATCAAGAGAACATCCCTGGTCATTCCTACTGCCTCTGATCTGGCGGACTCACTAAACACATGCTTCATTTGTAAATTATGTCTTAGTGTTGGAGTGTGCCCCTGGCTATCCGTATTTTTTTTAAAACAAGACAATGGTGCCGTCTGGTTTGCTTAATATAAGGAATTTGAAATGATTTATACTTTTAGTTTAGATACTTAAGTATATTTTAGCAATTACATTTACTTTTGCTATTTAAGTATATTCAAAACCAAATACTTTTAGATTTTTACTCAAGTAGGATTTTACTGGGTGACTTTCACTTTTACTTGAGTCATTTTCTATTAAGAGTCATTTTCTATTAAAGGTATCTTTACTTTTACTCAAGTATGGCAATTGGGTACTTTTTCCACCACTGGTTGTAAACTTTCATTCATAGGCTAGGTTGTAGAAACCTCATAATGGGTACAGGGAAAATGTGAGTATCATGTAGTAGCCTAAACCTATCGATGTTACATTGAGCTGGGTGAATAGAATATCAATGACAGTCATCCAATATGCTGTAATAGAAATAAGGCCATATTCATAAAAAAAATGATCATCCTCCCTCATCTTAAACTGCACCGACCGCCACTGATGTTTATCTATGTACTAACTCTGTGTGGTATAGAATTCTGATCTGTCATCTCCATATCTACTATTAGTCATGGTGTGTGTGAGGTAGACATATACAGTGGGGAGAACAAGTATTTGATACACTGCCGATTTTGCAGGTTTTCCTACTTACAAAGCATGTAGAGGTCTGTAATTTTTATCATAGGTACACTTCAACTGTGAGAGACGGAATCTAAAACAAAAATCCAGAAAATCACATTGTATGATTTTTAAGTAATTAATTTGCATTTTATTGCATGACATAAGTATTTGATACATCAGAAAAGCAGAACTTAATATTTGGTACAGAAACCTTTGTTTGCAATTACAGAGATAATACGTTTCCTGTAGGTCTTGACCAGGTTTGCACACACTGCAGCAGGGATTTTGGCCCACTCCTCCATACAGAACTTCTCCAGATCCTTCAGGTTTCGGGGCTGTCGCTGGGCAATACGGACTTTCAGCTCCCTCCAAAGATTTTCTATTGGGTTCAGATCTGGAGACTGGCTAGACCACTCCAGGACCTTGAGATGCTTCTTACGGAGCCACTCCTTAGTTGCCCTGGCTGTGTGTTTCGGGTCGTTGTCATGCTGGAAGACCCAGCCACGACCCATCTTCAAAGCTCTTACTGAGGGAAGGATGTTGTTGGCCAAGATCTCGCAATACATGGCCCCATCCATCCTCCCCTCAATATGGTGCAGTCGTCCTGTCCCCTTTGCAGAAAAGCATCCCCAAAGAATGATGTTTCCACCTCCATGCTTCACGGTTGGGATGGTGTTCTTGGGGTTGTACTCATCCTTCTTCTTCCTCCAAACACGGCGAGTGGAGTTTAGACCAAAATCTCTATTTTTGTCTCATCAGACCACATGACCTTCTCCCTTTCCTCCTTTGGATCATCCAGATGGTCATTGGCAAACTTCAGATGGGCCTGGACATGCGCTGGCTTGAGCAGGGGTACCTTGCGTGCGCTGCAGGATTTTAATCCATGACGGCATAGTGTGTTACTAATGGTTTTCTTTGAGACTGTGGTCCCAGCTCTCAGGCCATTGACCAGGTCCTGCTGTGTAGTTCTGGGCTGATCCCTCACCTTCCTCATGATCATTGATGCCCCACGAGGTGAGATCTTGCATGGAGCCCCAGACCGAGGGTGATTGACCGTCATCTTGAACTTCTTCCATTTTCTAATAATTGCGCCAACAGTTGTTGCCTTCTCACCAAGCTGCTTGCCTATTGTCCTGTAGCCCATCCCAGCCTTATGCAGGTCTACAATTTTATCCCTGATGTCCTTACACAGCTTTCTAGTCTTGGCCATTGTGGAGAGGTTGGAGTCTGTTTGATTGAGTGTGTGGACAGGTGTATTTTATACAGGTAATGAGTTCAAACAGGTGCAGTTAATACAAGTTATGAGTGGAGAACAGGAGGGCTTCTTAAAGAAAAACTAACAGCTCTGTGAGAGCCGGAATTCTTACTGGTTGGTAGGTGATCAAATACTTATGTCATGCAATAAAATGCTAATTAATTATTTAAAAATCATACAATGTGATTTTCTGGATTTTTGTTTTAGATTCCGTCTCTCACAGTTGAAGTGTACCTATGATAAAAATTACAGACCTCTACATGCTTTGTAAGTAGGAAAACCTGCAAAATCGGCAGTGTATCAAATACTTGTTCTCCCCTCTGTATAAGTCAATACTTTCTGCCTGATCCGTCCTTCCACAGTGTCAGTAATGAGATCTGTTCATTAGTCTACTTGGCTCTAGTCTAGGCTCAGTTCCTTTAAGGTTGAATTCCATAAATGGTAGCACACAGGCCTTGTTTGAAGATATATATATTTTTGGCTTGTAGTGTAATGTTATGTATAGTATGTGGTGGTGAGAGGAGACAGCTTGTCATCATAGCTGTGGCCAAGTGTGGTTTCTCTTGTGAAACCAACCCCTATTACTCCTACCCCAAATAAATATTTGACAGGAGAAAATGCTCTGGAGCATGAAGTCATGAGCTCTGCTGATCGGCAACTACATAGCAACCTAGCAGTGTCAAAAGCCCTGGGGCCTCATTTACCGATGATGTGTAGGCACAAATCTGTGCGTAAACCATGCGTTGGATAATTTCAATGCAAAGTGTGAGATTTATCAATATGAATGTTTGGTTGAGAGTGTGCGTAAATGTATGCACAGCCATGACCATGCCTACGCACAGTGCCAAGTGGTGGAATAAGGGCACTGCTTGTCAAGCATAGCCTAGTGAATGGGGAGAATATATGTTGAAAATGTGTGAAATTGTGAGAGTAATATTTTTTTTTCGATTTCTTTGTATTTACATTGTGAATTCATGCAACATATCTTGACAGACTATATCATATAATTTGACCACATTAGTGCATTTGTTACGATAATAATCCATATAAAGTACAGTAATTTGTTAAATTAGAGTCACTTGGGAAAGTTAAACCCTTGTTGAAATACTATAAAAGACTGAGATAATGGGAAATTAAATGAGAGATGTCTACTCTTGCTCTGTTGGAAGATTTGGCACAAGCTGCATTTAGCAGAGAGCACATGTTTTGAGACAGGTGAGACTTTTTTGCAGAAAGTACAGATTGGCTCATCAGATAGTTTCCAAAACCAATTTTATAGGATTTTTTGCAAGGATTTAAGATCTACTTTGGAAAGGCAAACACATGCCATTATGGTGCACATCCAAGTGCTATCCACCCTTGGGTTTTTTCCACGGGCACTTTTCAGCGGGAGCTTGCCGATAGACATTTCACAGCTCTCGATGAGCAGATGTTTTGGATGTAAACCAATTTCCGAACACAATCGCACAACAGGTTGAAGTCAAGAAAGGTTTCTTTGCCATCAATGGGTTCCTAAATACGAACGGAGCAATAGACGACACCCACATCGCCATAAAAGCACAATCCCAAAACGAGTTCAACAATGTGAACAGAAAAGGCTTCCACTCACTTAATGTGCAGCTGATAGGTTGTGTGATGCACAAAAGATGTTGCTGTATGTGGTGGCCAGGTGGAATGCACGACTCATTCATTCTGCAGAACAGCAATGTTGGCCTATACACCTACAGGAGGGAGGGAGCTGTTGAGGATTGATGGCTTATTGGTGTATTATCTATTCATTTGAAGAATATCTGCCTTTACTAAAACAACTTGAATTGTCCTAATTGTCCTCTCTTGTTGCAATAGTTTTTTTTTTACTGGTCTGAACAGCCAAATAAAACATTTTGGTTGTAATCAACCTTTGACACTAGCACCTCTTTCAGTCTCGGAAGAGTAATTTTTTTTGTGTGCTTTTTTTTGGTTGTGTGGTTGTATTTCATGGTAAAGCGTTGTATATTCCTCACGGGCTTTAAAGGGATGATTTTGACCATCTGTGGTTAATTAGGGGCGTTTTGAAATGCAAATGGCCAAGGTCTGAGGCTGAGAAGGATTGGTATTTATCAATGGTGATCTCCTACCGGTGTGCATATGATGGCCGTAGGATTATTTGATATACCACACTTTGTCTATGCATCCAAACATTCTAAATTCCGTTCATTAGTAGTATTTTACTAAAATACTACTTATGAAAGGAATTTTTAATGTTTCTAAAATACTACTTACGCACAAAATGTAGAATGTTTGTATGCATAGAAAAAGTGTGATTTATCAAACAATCCTACACCGGTAGGAGATAACCATTGATAAATATACATTGTTCTCAGCTTCAGTGTTCGTGCACAACCTTTGAAACGCCCCTAATTTACCATATGGTCAAAATCATCCCTTTAATGCATGTGGGGCGTGAAATAGCCTACAACTGCGCAACTAAAATAGAGGTGCTAGTGTCAGAGGTTGAATACAACCAAAAGGTTTTATTTGTCTCGCTCAATTGTGGCTTGACCAGTAAAAAGCTAAAACATATTTATTTTTTTATTTTACCTTTATTTAACTAGGCAAGTCAGTTAAGAACAAATTCTTATTTACAATGACGGCCTACACCGGCCAAACCCGGACGACGCTGGGCCAATTGTGTGCCGCCCTATGGGATAGCTACAAAGAGAAGACCATTAAGACAATTAGTTGTTTTAGCAATGGCAAATATACTTCAAAAAAGGAGGCAACACTCACCAATAAGCCATCAATCCTCAACAGCTCCCTACTGTAGGCGTATAGGCCAACATTGCTGTTCTACAGAATGAACGAGTCCCACCTGTCTCTAAAAACACACACTCTGCACTCAACCTTGTCTCAGAGCATTTCATATTATTCAAATCAAATCAAATATTGGACCTAGACTTGGCGCTCCGGTACCAATTGCTGTGCGGTAGCAGAGAGAACAGTCTATGACTTGGGTGACTGGAGTCTTTGACAATTTCTTGGGCCTTCCTCTGACACCGCTTAGTATATAGGTCCTGGGTGGCAGGAAGCTTGGCCCCAGTGATGTACTGGTCCGTACGCACTACCATCTGTAGCGCCTTACGGTTGGATGCCGAGCAGTTGCCATACCAGGCGGTGATGCAACTGGTCAGGATGCTCTCGAAGGTGCAGTTGTAGAACTTTTTGAGGATCTGGGGACACATGCCAAATATTTTCTGTCTCCTGAGGGGGAAAAGGCGTTGTCGTGCCCTTTTCACAACTTTCTTGGTGTGTTTGGACCATGATAGTTTGTTGGTGATGTGGACACTGAGGAACTTCAAACTCTTGACCCGCTCCACTACAGCCCCGTCGATGTGAATGGGTGCGTGTTCGGCCCTCCTTTTCCTGTAGTCCATGATCATCTCCTTTGTCTTGCTCATGTTGAGGTAGAGGTTGTTGTCCTGGCACCACACTGCCAAGTCTCTGACCTCCCTATAGGCTGTCTCATCATTGTCGGTGATCAGGCCTACCACCGTTGTGTCGTCAGTAAACTTAATGATGGTGTTGGAGTCGTGCTTGGCCACGCAGTCGTGGGTGAACAGGGAGTACAGGAGGGGACTAAGCACTCACCCCTGAGGGGCCCCCGTGTTGAGGATCAGCGTATGTGTTGTTGGCTACCCTTACCACCTGGGGCGGCCCGTCAGGAAGTCCAAGGATCTAGTTGCAGAGGGAGGTGTTTAGTCCCAGGGTCCTTAACTTAGTGATGAGCTTTGAGGGCACTATGGTGTTGAACACTGAGCTGTAGTCAATGAACAGCATTCTCACATAGGTGTTCCTTTTGTCCAGAGGTGTTCCTTTTGTTCCTTCTGTATGTAAATCCGAGACGCTCCATTTAGTATGATATGTTACGTTTCGTATGGTATTTATTAATTTGTGGATGTCCATCATCCATTTCGTATGATATGTTACGAATTACAATTCGTATGATATGTTACGAATTTGCAACACGTACAATATGTTACGAATTTGCAAAACATACTTTATGTTACGAATTCTCAAAAACGTATGATATGCTACGAATTCTAGCTAGGTGGCTAACGTTAGGGTTTAAGGTTAGGGGTCAGGGTTAAGGTTAGGGTGATGGGAAGGGTTAGCTAAAGGGGTTAGAGTTAGGGGGAGGGTTAGCTAAAAGGGTTAGGGTTAGGGAAAGGGTTAGCTAACATGGTAAGCAGTTGCAAAGTAGCTAAAAAGTAGGTAGTGAGCAGGTAGTGTCTTTCACTTACAAAAAAACTGAACAAGGTTGTCTCCCACAATGCTTTGGTTCTGACTTCAAGTTGCAGTTGATGAAGAGCAACTGCAGACATTTTCAGTCGAATGCAATTTCTACATTTTTTTATACCCATAACGCACCACACTTTGAAAGGCGCTGGCCAACGTTGGTCAACACCTTTAAAAAAGTGATCTGCTCGAATGCGCCCAATGATAATTCACACACTTTGCATGGAAATGATCCCACACATGGTTTATGCACAGATTTGTGCCTATGCGTGATTAAGAAATGAGGCCCCTGGTCTGCCCTTGAAAGCCTATGTAAATTTGAATCACCAGAATGGCCAAAATGAAATTAGATGTCTGTTTTGGGCTCTACAGTCGTGGTCAAAGGTTTTGAGAATGACACAAGTATTGGTCTTCACAAAGTTCGCTGCTTCAGTGTTATGAGATATTTTTGTCAGATGTTACTATGGTATACTGAAGTATAATTACAAGCAGTGTCAAAGGCTTTTATTGACAATTACATTAAGTTTAGGCAAAGAGTCAATATTTGCAGTGTTGACCCTTCTTTTTCAAGACCTCTGCAATCCGCCCTGGCATGCTGTCAATTAACTTCTGGGCCACATCCTGACTGATGGCAGCCCATTCTTGCATAATCAGTGCTTGGAGTTTGTCAGAATTTGTGGGTTTTTGTTTGTCCACCCGCCTCTTGAGGATCGACCACATGTTCTCAATGGGATTAAGGTCTGGGGAGTTTCCTGGCCATGGACCCAACACTTCGATGTTTTGTTCCTCGAGCCACTTAGTTATCACTTTTGCCTTATGGCAAGGTGCTCCATCATGCTGGAAAAGGCATTTGTCGTCACCAAACTGTTCTTGGATGGTTGGGAGAAGTTGCTCTCGGAGGATGTGTTGGTACCATTCTTTATTCATGGCTGTGTTCTTAGGCAAAATTGTGAGTGAGCCCACTCCCTTGGCTGAGAAGCAACCCCACACATGAATAGTCTCAGGATGCTTTACTGTTGGCATGACACAGGACTGATGGTAGCGCTCACCTTGTCTTCTCCGGACAAGGGATTTTCCGGATGCCCTAAACAATCGGAAAGGGGATTCATCAGAGAAAATTACTTTACCCTAGTCCTCAGCAGTCCAATCCCTGTACCTTTTGCAGAATATCAGTCTGTCCCTGATGTTTTTCCTGGAGAGAAGTGGCTTCTTTGCTGCCCTTCTTGACACCAGGCCATCCTCCAAAAGTATTCGCCTCACTGTGCGTGCAGATGCACTCGCACCTACCTGCTGCCATTCCTGAGCAAGCTCTGCACTGGTGGTGCCCCGATCCCGCAGCTGAATCAAGTTTAGGAGACGGTCCTGGCGCTTGCTGGACTTTCTTGGGCGTCCTGATGCCTTCTTCACAACAATTGAACCTCTCTCCTTGAAGTTCTTGATTATCCGATAAATGGTTGATTTAGGTGCAATCTTGCTAGCAATATCCTTGCCTGTGAAGCCCTTTTTGTTTCCTTGCAGGTAACCATGGTTAACAGAGGAAGAACAATGATTTCAAGCACCACCCTCCTTTTAAAGCTTCCAGTCTGTTATTCTAACTCAATCAGCATGACAGAGTGATCTCCAGCCTTGTCCTCGTCAACACTCTCACCTGTGTTAACAAGAGAATCACTGACATGATGGCAGCTGGTCATTTTGTGGCAGGGCTGAAATGCAGTGGAAATGTTTTTTGGGGATTAAGTTCATTTTCATGGCAAAGAGGGACTTTGCAATAAATTGCAATTCATCTGATCACTCTTCATGACATTCTGGAGTATATGCAAATTGTCAACATCAAAACTGAGGCAGCAGACTTTGTAAAAATTAGTATTTGTGTCATTCTCAAAACTTTTGACCACGACTGTAAAATGTGTTTATTATGATGAAGTTCAATCCCAACTATGAATTATTTTAAAGTTTGCTACAAATCGAGATATTTAATTAAATAGTGAGCCATTCTGACTACATTTGTCATCACGCACGACCACGTGCTGACACAGTCAAATCACGGGCCGGCATGCTACGAGGAGGCTCCCGGTTGACTGTCTCAGGTAGGATGAAAACAACGACATCCGCCATGATTCTTTGCTAGTTACATTCACTTTCACCATGATCTTTAGCGATTTCTTTGGTGCAATTCAACTCCATTCAGCAATATGGCGTGCTTCAAATTCAAATACTTCCCGCTTCATGAGGCATCGGTAGTTTTCCATAGGAATACATGGATGATCTCCATGCTATCACTAGCTACTGGTTTTAATGTCTATGTGTTAAACCCAAAGAGAGCAAAGTTAACAGTGTCAAATTTTCTTGTTTAAATTGGCATTGAAAACAAATGTTTACCTCATCCCCTGATAAGGCAGACTGGCTGTGTGTAGAATGCCGGCAGCGTGAGCACCTAAAGAAGAAAAAACCTATCACTTCTGTTTCATCTCTCTAACCTCCCCCATCTATCCCTCCTTCCCTCCTCTGTCTTCCGATCAGGGAGCAACAGGTGGCAGTCAGCGTGCTCATTACTGTGGCGCTCTCTGGTGTAACTGTTGAAGAACAGGTTTGAATGTTGATTGAGGAGGGTTAAAGGCAGGAACATGTACATTGGGAATGCTTAGGCCTCAATGAATGACGGTTACGGTTATGGAGAGGACAGCTTCTACTTTGTCTTAAATAGAAAGATTCAGGAATACTTTGTTATCATGACTCACAATCTTACTCTACCTGTCAAGGCTTCACTATTTTCCTATCCACTCAATTCCGGTTATTATTTATGGTCTCATATCCTCTCAATACAGGTTATTATTTATGGTCTCATATCCTCTCAATACAGGTTATTATTTATGGTCTCATATCCTCTCAATACAGGTTATTATTTATGGTCTCATATCCTCTCAATACAGGTTATTATTTATGGTCTCATAACCTCTCAATACAGGTTATTATTTATGGTCTCATAACCTCTCAATACAGGTTATTATTTATGGTCTCATATCCTCTCAATACAGGTTATTATTTATGGTCTCATAACCTCTCAATACAGGTTATGAGTTATGGTCTCTTATACTGAAAAGCAAACCTTGACACTGGAAGTTGGCTGTATTAAACATGCTGCCTGTGTGGCCAATGCCATTATGCCAAGCCGTCTTTGGGAGAAGTATAGTGAACATAGTCCCCACATCAGTCTGTGTGTTTAGGTGTTTTGAATGACTAAGTGCCTCTCTGCCACTTACCGTCTTAGATCATTACATAATTTACTCTGTGGTGCTTCTTTGGGATCAGTGGTGGAAAAAGTAGCCAATTGTCATACTTTAGTGAAAGTAAAGATTCTTTAATAGAAAATTACTCCAGTAAAAGTCAGTCACCCAGTAAAATACTTGTTCAGTAAAAGTCTAAAAGTATTTGGTTTTAAAATATACTTAAGTATCAAAAGTAAATGTAGTTGCTCAAATATACTTAAGTATCAAAAATTCCTTATATTAAGCAAACCAGACGGCACAATTTTCATGTTTTTATTTTATTTATTTATGGATAGCCAGGGGCACACTCCAACACTCAGACATCAATTACAAACGAAGCATTTGCATTTAGTGAGTCCGCCAGATCAGAGGCAATATGACCAGAGATGTTCTCTTGATAAGTGTGTGAATTGGACCATTTTCCTGTCCTGCTAAGCATTCAAAATGTAACGAGTACTTTTGGGTGTCAGGGAAAATATATGGAGTAAAAAGTTAATTATTTTATTTTGGAATGTAGTGAAGTAAAAGTAAAAGTAGTCAAAAATATTAATAGTAACGTAAAATACAAATACCCCCAAAAACTACTTAAGTGGTACTTTAAAGTATTTTTACCTAAGTACTTTAATCCACTGTTTGGGATAACAATGTTGCTCTTCCTAGGATTTTACAATAAGTCACAGTGTCATCTTGTGGCAATTCAATATAACTGCATCTCTAACCCAACCTTTGGTTAAAGTCTTTAGTCCTGATTTGTGTGTGTGCATGTGTGTGTGTGTCCCACAGCTATGAAGTCTGACCGTAAGCGTCTGAAGGTGGAGAAGGCAGACCTGATGAACCAGATGCAGCAGCTGTACACCACACTGGAGAGCCGGGAGGAGCAGCTCCGAGACTTCATACGCAACTACGACCAGCACCAAAAGGTACAGTGCACTCAACAACGACCAGCACAAAAAAGTATACTCACATTTACGCTCAACAACGACCAGCAGTGGTGGAAAAAGTACCCAATTGTAATACTTTAGTAAAAGTAAAGATACCTTAATAGAAAATGACTCAAGTAAAAGTGAAAGTCACCCAGTAGAGTTCTACTTGAGTAAAAGTCTAAAAGTATTTGGTTTTAAATATACTTAAGTATCAAAAGTAAATGTAATTGCTAAAATATACTTAAGTATCAAAGGTAAAAGTATAAGTATAAATAATTTCAATTTCCTTATATTAAGCAAACCAGATGGCACTATTTTCTTGTTTTTTTATTTACGGATAGCCAGGGGCACACTCCAACACTCAGACATAATTTATAAACAAAGCATATGTGTTTAGTGAGTCCACCAGATCAGAGGCAGTAGGGATGACCAGGGATGTTCTCTTGATAAGTGCGTGAATTTTCCTGTCCTGCTAAGCACTACTTTTGGGTGTCAGGGCAAATGTATGGAGTAAAAAGTACATTCTTTTCTTTTGGAATGTAGTGAATTAAAAGTTGTAAAAAATATAAATAGTGAAGTAAAGTACAGATACCCCAAAAAACTACTTAAGTAGTATTTTAAAGTATTTTTACTTAAGTACTTTACACCACTGATGACCAGCACCAAAAGGTACACTCACATTTATGCTCAACTATGACCAGCACCAAAAGGTACACTCACATTTACGTTCAACTATGACCAGCACCAAAAGGTACACTCACGTTTACTCTCAATTACGACCAGTACCAAAATGTACAATACATCCACTACACAGTAGACAGATCCACTCCAAATAGTTTGAAATAGTATAACTAACACACCGGGGCTTCATCGAGTAGTCATATGCCTACACGCTGGTTTGAGGCAGTGCTGGGAGTGTTGTTAGCTAATATCCACTTCCCGACGTACCAGTTAGCATTGAGCTAGCCTCGAGCCAGGCCCATCTCCCGGCTATCTACCTCTCTGTCAACCGGACGGGACCTCCTAGTGTCGACACGGAGCCCCGCCGATCCATCACGTCTGGTCTGCCGACGTAATCGTCTGATGTGGTTTCAACAGGCTTCCCGTTGCGACGACCATGAAGATCAATCTGCTAGCCCCAGCCCGCTAGCATGCGCAATCAACAGCCGTGCCTCCTGCTCGCCTGTGCTTTAGCAGCCTACGATCTGCTCCCGGACTTACTTAGTGCTGTTCACTGGACCTTATGATCACTCAGCTACACAGCTAATGCCTGCTGGACTGTTCCTTTACACGGTACCCCATCCTGTTGATCTGTTTAGCCTCAGCCCAAACTTTCGTCGCCATTACCAGTTGTTGTCTTAGCCCTCTCGAATCTGTGATTGTGTTATGCCTCTCTCCCATGTCAATATGCCTATTGCTGTTTGGGTTAGTTCCTATTATACCATTTCACTGTAGAGCCCCAAGTTCAGCTCAACCAGCCTCAGAGAGCTCCTTTGTTCCACCCCCCATACACGCGGAGACCGGCTCAATCGGTACCTCCTGTGATGCTATCTCTTTCATAGTTACCCAATGCTTAGGTGTACCGCCACTGTACTCATATCCTTCCATATCCTTGTCTATACATAATGCCCTGAATCTATTCTACAACGCCCGGAAATCTGCCCCCTTTCTCTGTACCCAACCCACTAGAAGCCTTTAGCCATATCCTTATTATATTCCTCCTCTGTTCCTCTGGCGATGTAGAGGTTAACCCAGGCCCTGTAGCCCCCAGTATCACTCCTACCCCACAGGCGCTATCATTTGTTGACTTCTGTAACCGTAAAAGCCTTGGTTTCTTGCATATTAACATCAAAAGTCTCCTCCCCAAGGTTGAGTTATTCACTGCGTTAGCACACTCTGCCAACCCTGATGTTCTAGCAGTGTCTAAATCTTGGCTTAGGAAGGCCACCAAAAATTCAGAAATGTCCATTCCGAACTACAACATTTTCCATCTAGATAGAACTGCCAAAGGGGGCGGAGTTAGCCTGCAGAGCTCTATCATACTATACAGGTCTGTGCCTAAACAGTTTGAGCTTCTACTTCTAAAAATCCACCTTTCCAGAAATAAGTCTCTCACTGTTGCCGCTTGCTACAGACCCCCCTCAGCCCCCAGTTGTGCCCTGGACACCATATGTGAATTGCTTGCCCCCCATCTATCCTCAGAGTTCGTACTGCTTGGTGACCTAAACTGGGATATGCTTAACACCCCGGCCATCCTACAATCTAAACTAGATGCCCTCAATCTCAAACAAATTATCAAGGAACCTACCAGGTACAACCCTAAATCCGTAAACATGGGCACCCTCATAGATATCATCCTGACTAATTTACCCTCTAAATACACCTCCGCTGTCTTCAACCAGGATCTCAGCGATCACTGCCTCATTGCCTGCGTCCGTAATGGGTCCGCGGTCAAACGTCCACCCCTCATCACTGTCAAATGCTCCCTAAAACACTTCAGCGAGCAGGCCTTTCTAATTGTCCTGGCCCGGGTATCCTGGATGGATATTGACCTCATTCCGTCAGTAGAGGATGCCTGGAATTTCTTCAAAAGTGCTTTCCTCTCCATCTTAAATAAGCATGCCCCATTCAAAAAATTCAGAACTAAGAACAGATATAGCCCCTGGTTCACTCCAGACTTGACTGCCCTTGACCAGCACAAAAACATTGTGTGGCGTACTGCATTAGCATCGAACAGCCCCCGCGATATGCAACTTTTCAGGGAAGTCAGGAACCAATATACACAATCAGTTAGGAAAGCAAATGCTAGCTTTTTCAAACAGAAATGTGCATCCTGTAGCTCTAACTCCAAACAGTTTTGGGACACTGTAAAGTCCATGGAGAATAAGTGCACCTCCTCCCAGCTACCCACTGCACTGAGGCTAGGAAACACTGTCACCACCGATAAATCTACGATAATCAAGAATTTCAATAAGCATTTTGCTACGGCTGGCCATGCTTTCCACCTGGCTACCCCTACCCCGGCCACCAGCTCTGCACCCTCCGCTGCAACCTTCCCATGCACCTCCCCCCCTCCCCCAACCCCCCGCTTCTCCTTCACCCAAATTCAAATAGCTGATGTCCTGAAAGAGTTGCTAAATCTGGACCCCTACAAATCAGCTGGGCTAGACAATCTGGACCCCTTCTTTCTAAAATTAGCCACGGAAATTGTCGCAACCCCTATTACTAGCCTGTTCAACCTCTCTTTCGTTTCGTCTGAGATCCCCAGAGATTGGAAAGCTGCCGCGGTCATCCCCCTCTTCAAAGGGGGTGACACTCTTGATCCAAACTGTTACAGACCTATATCCATCCTGCCCTGCCTTTCGAAAGTATTTGAAAGCCTATTTAACAAACAGATCACCGACCATTTCGAATCCCACCGTACTTTCTCCGCTATGCAATCTGGTTTTCCGAGCTGGTCATGGGTGCACCTCAGCCACGCTCAAGGTCCTAAATGATATAATAACTGCGATCGATAAAAGACAGTACTGTGCAGCCGTCTTCATCAACCTGGCCAAGGCTTTTGACTCTGTCAATCAACGCATTCTTATTGGCAGACTAAATAGCCTTGGTTTCTCAAATGACTGCCTCGCCTGGTTCACCAACTACTTCTCAGATAGAGTTCAATGTGTCAAATCGGAGGGCCTGTTGTCTGGACCTCTGGCAGTCTCTATGGGGGTGCCACAGGGTTCAATTCTCGGGCCGACTCTATTCTCTGTGTATATCAATGATGCCGCTCTTGCGGCTGGTGACTCTCAGACTCACCATTTTGTATACATCTGGCCCTTCATTGGACACTGTGTTAACAAACCTCCAAACGAGCTTCAATGCCATACAACACTCCTTCCATGGCCTACAACTGCTCTTAAACGCTAGTAAAACTAAATGCATGCTCTTCAATCGAACGCTGCTTGCACCCGCCCGCCCGACTAGAATCACTACTCTCGACTGGTCTGACTTAGAATATGTGGACAACTACAAATACTTTGGTGTCTGGTTAGACCGTAAACTCTCCTTCCAGACTCACATTAAGCATCTCCAATCCAAAGTTAAATCTAGAATTGGCTTCCTATTTCGCAAACAAAGCCTCCTTCACTCATGCTGCTAAACATGCCCTCGTAAAACTGACTATCCTACCGATCCTTGACTTCGGCGATGTCATTTACAAAATAGCTTCCAACACTCTACTCAGCAAATTGGATGTAGTCTATCACAGTGCCATCCGTTTTGTCACCAAAGCCCCATATACTACCCACCATTGTGACCTGTACGTTCTCGTTGGCTGGCCCTGACTACATATTCGTCGCCAAACCCACTGGCTCCAGGTCATCTATAAATCACTTCTAGGCAAATCCCTGCCTTATCTTAGATCATTGGTCACCATAGCAACACCCACCCGTAGTATGTGTTCCAGCAGGTATATCTCACTGGTCATCCCCAAAGCCAACACCTCCTTTGGCCGCCATTCCTTCCAGTTCTCTGCTGCAAATGACTGGAACGAACTGCAAAAATCTCTGAAGCTGGATACACTTATCTCCCTCACTATCTTTAAGCATCAGTTGTCAGAGCAGCTTACCGATCACTGCACCTGTACACAGCCCATTGGTAATTAGCCCACCCAACTACCTCATCCCCATATTGTTATTTACATTGTTATTTATTTTGCTAATTTGCACCCCAGTATCTCTATTTGCACATCATCTTCTGCACAGGTTCATGCTCTACAACATTCGGAGAGTACGACCCTGCCTTACACAGGAAGCGGCACAGGTCCTAATCCAGGCACTTGTCATCTCCCGTCTGGATTACTGCAACTCGCTGTTGGCTGGGCTCCCTGCCTGTGCCATTAAACCCCTACAACTCATCCAGAATGCCACAGCCCGTCTGGTGTTCAACCTTCCCAAGTTCTCTCACGTCACCCCCCTCCTCCGCACACTCCACTGGCTTCCAGTTGAAGCTCGCATCCGTTACAAGACCATGGTGCTTGCCTATGGAGCAGTGAGGGGAACGGCTCCTCCGTACCTTCAGGCTCTGATCAGTCCCTACACCCAGGCGAGGGCATTCATCCACCTCTGGCCTGTTGGCTCCCCTTCCTCTGCGGAAGCATAGTTCCCGCTCAGCCCAGTCAAAGCTGTTCGCTGCTCTGGCACCCCAATGGTGGAACAAGCTCCCTCACGACGCCAGGACAGCGGAGTCACTCACCACCTTCCGGAGACATTTGAAACCCCACCTCTTTAAGGAACACCTGGGATAGGATAAAGTAATCCTTCTACCCCCCCCCCCCCAAAAAAAAAAGTATAATTGTAAAGTGGTTATCCCACTGGCTATAGGGTGAATGCACCAATTTGTAGTCGCTCTGGATAAGAGCGTCTGCTAAATGACGTAAATGTGCCCTTGAGCAAGGCACTTAACCCTAATTGCTCCTGTAAGTCGCTCTGGATAAGAGCGTCTGCTAAATGACTAAAATGTAAATGTAAATCTATCACTCCAGTGTTAATACTAAATTGTAATTATTTTGCACTATGGCCTATTTATTGCCTTACCTCCATAACTTACTACATTTGCACACACTGTATATAGATTTTCTATTGGGTTATTGACTGTACATTTTGTTTTTGTTTATTCCATATGTAACTCTGTGTTGTTGTTGTTTTTATCGCACTGCTTTGCTTTATCTTGGCCAGGTCACAGTTGTAAATGAGAACTTGTTCTCAACTGGCTTACCTGGTTAAATAAAGGTGAAATAAATAAATAAATAAAAAAAGATTGACAGTATCTGTGTTCTGTACTGTAGGAGAGTGAGGATGCGGTGAAGGCCCTGGCTAAGGAGAAGGACCTGCTGGAGAGGGAGAAATGGGATCTGAGGAGGCAGACCAAAGAGGCCACAGAGCAGGCCTGCATCCTGCGCTCTCACATGGACATGAAGGAGAACCGCATCAAAGAGCTGGAGGCTGAACTCACCATGGTGAGACATACACTCACAGGTTTTGCTCCTAATCGGAATTGCTGCATTTTTTGCATTGTTAAGGAGCCCCTTAGAGAGTCTGTTGTCTTGCCTGACTGACAGATATACTCATTATTCAGTCCATGTCCTTAATCCCTCTCCACTGCCAGACAACAGTAGACAGCCAGTCAGACAACAACAGCCAGCCAGCCCACCTCCTCTGTGGGGCTCCTCTAACTCCTCACTACACGCAGCAGCAGCAGCTGATAAGATTTCTCAGAGCTAGAATACCATATCTCTGTCTCTGTCATGTGCTCATAGCCAGAGAATGATGCTAACCTTGATGGAATGATCTGTCCCATCTAATTCCACACGCATTTCAACACACCCTGCAATTCCGAACATGTGCCTATTTTAACACGTGTGGCAGTGCTCCTGTGTGTATACACACTGAGTGTACAAAACATTAAGAACACCTTCCTAATATTGAGTTGCGCCCCCTTTTGCCTTCAGAACAGACTTAATTCGCATGGACTCTACAAGGTGTCGAAAGCGTTCCACAGGGATGTTGGCCGATGTTGACTCCAATGCTTCCCACAGTTGTGTCAAGTTGGCTGGATGTCCTTTGGGTGGTGGACCATTCTTGATACACACGGAAAACTGTTGAGCATGAAAAACCCAGCAGCGTTACAGTTCTTTACTCAAACCACTGCACCTGGCACCTACTACCATACCCCGTTCAAAGGCACTTAAATATTTTGTCTTGCCCATTCACCCTCTGAATGGCACACATACACAATCCATGTCACAAGGCTTAAAAATCCTTCTTTAACCTGACTCCTCCCATTCATCTGCACTGATTGAAGTGGGTTTAACAGGTGACATCAATAAGGGATCATAGCTTTCGCTTGGATTCACCTGGTCAGTCTATGTCACGGAAAGAGCAGGTGTTCCTAATGTTTTGTATCCTCAGTGTATGTGTTTATGATGCATCAGTGCATACATGCCTCCAAGCATGTACTGTATGTGTCTGTACCACTGTATCTTACCGCCCTGTGTGTGTGTATTTATGGCAGGCAAAACAATCCCTGTCCACGCTGACTAAGGATGTGCCGAAGCGCCAGTCCATGGCCATGCCCTCAGAGCCGGTGGTGAACGGCAGTCAGGAGTGGGCGATGCAGGGAGACCTGCCCCTCACCGCTGCCATCCGCCAGAGCCAACAGACACTCTACCACGGACACACTGTGGACCGCCAGGGTAGGCAGTGGTGTAAAGTACTTAAGTAAAAATACTTTAAAGTATTACTTAAGTAATACTATTTATATTATATATTTATATTATATACTATATATATGATTGCTGAGTGTTGAAGTGTCCCCCTGGCTATCCGTAAATTAAAAATATATACACTACCATTCAAAAGTTTGTGGTCACTTAGAAATGTCCTTGTTTTCGAAAGAAAAGCAAATATTTTGTCCGTTAAAATAACATCAAATTGATCAGAAATACAGTGTAGACATAGTAATGTTATAAATGGCTATTGTAGCTGGAAACGGCTGATTTTTTAAATGGAATATCTACAAAGGCGTACAGAGGCCCACTATCAGCAACCATCAGTCCTGTGTTCCAATGGCACGTTGTGCTTGCTAATCCAAGTTTATCATTTTAAAAGGCTAATTGATCATTAGAAAACCCTTTTGCAATTATGTTAGCACAGCAAAACACCAGTCTCAACGTCAACAGTGAAGAGGTGACCTTCGGAGTTGCAAAGGAAAAAGCCATATCTCAGACTGGCCAATAAAAAGAAAAGATGAAGATGGGCAGTCTGAGAGATGGCTTTTTCTTTGCAACTCTGCCTAGAAGGTCAGCATCCCGGAGTTGCCTCTTCACTGTTGACGTTGAGACTGGTGTTTTGCAGGTACTATTTAATGAAGCTGCCAGCTGAGGACCTGTGAGGCGTCTGTTTCTCAAACTAGACACTCTAATGTATTTGTCCTCTTGCTCAGTTGTGCACCGAGGCCTCCCACTCCTCTTTCTATTCTGGTTAGAGCCAGTTTGCGCTGTTCTGTGAAGGGAGTAGTACACAGTGTTGTACGAGATCTTCAGTTTCTTGGCAATTTCTCGCATGGAATAGCCTTCATTTCTCAGAACAAGAATAGACTGACGAGTTTCAGAAGAATGTTCTTTGTTTCTGGCCATTTTGAGGCTGTAATCGAACCCACAATTGCTGATGCTCCAGATACTCAACTAGTCTCAAGAAGTCCCGTTTTATTGCTTCTTTAATCAGCACAACAGTTTTCAGCTGTGCTAACATAATTGCAAAAATGTTTTCTAATGATCAATTAGCCTTTTAAAATGATAAACTTGGATTAGCAAACATTGGAACACAGGACTGATGGTTGCTGATAATGGGCCTCTGTACGCCTATGTAGATATTCCATAAAAAATCAGCCGTTTCCAGCTACAATAGCCATTTACAACATTAACAATGTCTACACTGTATTTCTGATCAATTTGATGCTATTTTAATGGACAAAAAATGTGCTTTTCTTTCGAAAACAACGACATTTCTAAGTGACCCCAAACTTTTGAACGGTAGTGTTTATATAATGGTGCTGTCTCGTTTGCTTAATATAAGACATTTGAAATGATTTATACTTTTACTTTTGATACTTAAGTATATTTAAAACCAAATACTTTTAGGCTTTTACTCAAGTAGTATTTTACTGGGTGACTTTTACTTTTACTTGAGTCATTTTATATTAAGGTATCTTTACTTTTACTCAAGTATGACAATTAGGTACTTTTTCCACCACTGAGGGTAGGGTCACCTCTGTCTGTCTGTCTGTCTCTGCTTCTGCCTCTGTCTCTAATATAGATATAATAATATATGCCATTTAGCAGATGCTTTTTATCCAAAGCAACTTCCAGTCATGCATGTATACATTTTAAGTATGGGTGGTCCCAGGAACCGAACCTACCTGGTGTTGCAAGCACCTTGCTCTATCAACTGAGCTACAGAGGACCAATCTCTCTCGCACACACACACAAACAGCACAACCATTACTGTATTGAGGAGTCAGTGGCTCAGTGTGAGGTGACTAATGTGTGTGGACTAATGTCTCCTCTCCAGCGGTGGTCAGGATCAGTCCCTGTCACTCCCGCCAGCCCTCTACCATCTCAGACGCGTCGGCGGCTGACGGGGATCGGTCGTCCACCCCCAGTGACATCAACTCCCCCCGCCACCGGACACACTCTCTCTGTAATGTAAGAGCTGCCTGGCCCCCCCGACCAAGTAATCACACCTCCGCAATTCTCTATAAGTACCTTTACTCTTCTTTGTTCGGTCTGTTTGTCTGTCTGTCTTTACCTGCTCTTTCAGTTGGTTTAGTTATGTTGTAGTATTGGTTACTGTAGTTCTGTGATTGAATCTGCAAGTCGTTTGTGTTGACTAACCTGAATGTCTGTCTGTCCTCTGCACTCTCTTTCTCTGTCCTACTCCCCTCTGCCCCTTTTTCGCCCTCTCCTCCTGCCCCCCTCTCTCTCTCTCTCTCTCTCTCTCTCTCTCTCTCTCTCTCTCTCTCTCTCTCTCTCTCTCTCTCTCTCTCTCTCTCTCTCTCTTTCCTCCTGCCCTCACTCTCTCTCCTACTGCCCCCCCTCTCTCTCCTCCTACCCTCTCCTTCCCCTGGCCTAGTCTATGGAGGACCTGGAGGACCAGAAGCGTAAGACTAAGAAGAAGGAGAAGATGAGTCTGGGCTCCCTCTCCCGGGTGTTTGCTCGGGGCAAGCAGCGCAAGTCAATGGACCCGGGCCTGTTTGATGGTACATCCATCCCTGATTATTACATAGAGGAGGATGCCGACTGGTGATGGTGTGTGTGGGTCTGGTTGTGTGCATGCAGATGTGCGTGTGTGTCTCTGTCTGTCTGTCTGTCTGTCTGTGTGTGTGTGTCTCTGTCTGTCTGTCTGTGTGTGTGTGTGTGTGTGTGTGTGTGTGTGTGTGTGTGTGTGTGTGTGTGTGTGTGTGTGTGTGTGTGTGTGTGTGTGTGTGTGTGTGTGTGTGTGTGTGTGTGTGTGTGTGTGTGTGTGTGTGTGTGTGTGTGTGTGTGTGTGACCATGTGTGACCATGTGTGCGGGTGTGTTGCCGTATGTGCCCAAAAGAAAAACCTGAAAGACAACTGGTACCCCCAGAAAATGTATATTATCCTCAAAAATGTATGTATGTAAATTAAATATATATTTATAGATGTACATGTATGCATATGTATATATGTTTACATGCATATAAATATATACATGAGATTATTATGTGTAAACATGTTTATGCTGTGTAATCTTTTATTTATCTTAATATATATGTGTTTTTTATAACTGGAGACATGAAGGACTGGTGTGAATATGTAAATAGTAGTAATTGAGCACCTAGTGTTTGTAAATGTCTTTTGTCTGATAACGGTTTTATTTCATAGTTGCTTTTATCATACTTTTTTATTTAGAATTTTCCCATCCCCAGTCTTATTTGGCCAATTCTTTACATTGTCATGAAGATATGAATGAGGAATAACCCTCCACATTGTGAATGGAAAATAAACACACCAGTGGTATCCTTTAGTAATCAACATTGAAGTCTATGGAACGACCATGTTTCTTATAGTGAAACTGAAAGAAAATAATAATAATATGACAATCAGAAGGACATTTGATATTCTACTGAACAATGGACCAGTTAGTTGACTATTTCAGAAACGTCCCACTATACAGCCACAGTAAGGAGTCTGACCAGCCTTTTGTTGTGACCCTGTAGTGTAGAACAAGTGAAACTACTACAGCTGGGGGGAGCAGGTCTTATTGCTTATTCTGTCATAATGGATAAAAGGAGAGGAGCCCATTGGGCAGCATCGGCGAATAGGATAGCATCATATAGGATGATGCTGTGAGTACCAGAGTGTCTGATGTGAATAGTGTGTTTTGTCTAGATACAGGTTTAGGAGTATGGGAATGTTAGATAGGTAGAGGAGTGATAAGTGTTTGTTTGTGTAGGCCTCCTGCTCTGTTCTACCCATGCTGAATGTTTCAGATAGACACTGACCTTTTCAATCGGATCAATTGTTAAAGAATTACGGTACCCTGCCAGGCCTGTAGATGTGTTAAATCGATCCATATACATTTCTCACTGAAAGCTGAAAACCAAAATAAGGTTAAAAAAACAATGGTAGCAAACTATTTAAAACACACAAAATGATCAATGTATCTGATTATCACACACACACAGTTTGAAAGCATTTTAAAGTGCCAAAGGTTCAAGTTTAATCTTTAACTAAATAGAGTCAGAGTAGATGTGGGTCACTGCCTTGTAAGATCGCTTTTGTCCTTATTGAGTTTAAAAACGGACAACTATCTAACATGTGCCAACGGTAAGCATAGGACTGTGCAGTAAAGCCCCTGCATGATTACATGTGCTGCTTTGGTTAGGAATCCATTAGTTAGCAGTGATATTAACAACCTAAAGCATCCTCATATTCCCTAACCCCCCAGACCATAACCCCATTCCCATTTTTCATTATCTTGCATCATTCTGGATGCAATGACAGTTTTTAGTTTTGCTCTTTACCATACAACCCTCCTCATTTCTTACATTTGTGATTATGACGATAATCTGTTTCATGTTTTGTAATTTAGGAGATGTTGCATAAAAGAGTAAATCTTTCAAAGTATTTTATTTAAAGAACAAGAAGTAACTTCAAGGGTAAGATAACCTGACCTGTCTTCAACTTTTGACAGTGGATGAGGAGGAGCTTTAACATCTTAAAAAATGAATATGATAAATCATTCAAATAAAATCTTATTTTAAAATGAAACCAGCAACTAAATATCCATGTGGCGTTATTCTGTTCCATGTGTAATCTGTTCTTGTGTCCCGCTCCCTTTCAGGGGGCATGTTGTCATGTTGGATGGTGAATCCCTCCCTCCCCAGAAAATAACTCCTCATATGTGAATTACCAAGTGTCTGTTTCCACACTGTGGGGATCATTCATAAAACTATACTCCTGAAGGAAAATGACCTCCTGCGCTGTCTTTTGAAAACCTACTGAAAACTTATGAGGGATTGTATTTATGTAGGCCTCACTCTCAGCATGTGAAAAAGGCAGAAGACACACTCGCTAATCATCCTGGATTTTGCAGCTTACTTATTTGTTTAAGTCTTGGAAAAACAGGTGGTAAATTCACAGCAGCAGTTGGTTTTATGAATAATGTGTCCCATGTGTTTCAACGTGTCTCAATCTCTAGTATTTGCCTATAGTGCCTAAAAAATCCCTCCATCCCCACAAGATCATTCAAACACAACCATTCAAATGCAAACCTTAACCCAACTCACACAGTATTTACTGAACACTAGAATAAAAAAAAAAGGTCTCTGTCTATGAAATGCGTACTAATAGTTTTCATTGTACCATGTAAAAATGTTTTCCTGGATTTGTCAGTGCTTGAGTCACCTGCCCAGATGTGGCACCTGTTCTCAGTTTGTAATATACATTGTAGTGTGATGAGTTATTCAGTAATGTCATCATAATATGGCATCTAATCAGTACTCTTTCAGATAATAGAGACCTCAATAATACTCTGCTGTGGTGAATTACTCTGGTGCCATCTAATGGCTGCATAGAGCAGTGTCTGACTGTTCATACTAGTCCCAAAGCTGTTTTACGCTTTCTTGGTCCTGTCTCATGTGTGAGACCCTCTGTCATTCAATCGCTAATACTGCTGTCATGAAATGGCATTTGATGTTAGCTGCGGGGGGGACATCATTCCAGGTTGATGAGTTGCCCAACAATCAAATGGGTTTCAGTAGACGGTAAATATTGTAGCCATGTTAACATGTTTCAGAGGGATGTTAGTAATATCCTAGGTATGCAGTGATATATCTTCCTCCCTTTTCTACAGTTAAAGGCCCAATGCAGCCATTTTTATATCAATATCAAATCATTTCTGGGTAACAATTAAGTACCTTACTTTAATAGATTTCCATTAAAATTGGCAAAAGTATCTTTCTAGCAAAAAACTATTTTTAAAAGCAATAATTTTGCTGGGACTGTCTGGGAGTGGTCTGCGTGGGGAGGGGAAAACTGAAAACTAGCTGTTATTGGCAGAGAGGTTTGAAACTCTCTTTGTTATTGGTCTATTAACCAATTTACCGCATGGTGATGTCACCATGGAAAGCCAAAACTCCCGCCCATGCAAATCTGCTGATAAGAAGGTCCTGTGTAGATTGTATTTTCAACCAGCAACCATCAGAAAATAACACTGATCAAAATTGTTCACACTTTTACAGTGTTAGTTTCATCCCCTGTTGCACAATATGATATAAAACACAGGAAAAACTTAATTTTGACTGCACTGGGCCTTTAAATTTGAATTGGATGAGTCATTTTTGCCTCTCAATTCCTTTGACCCCAAACCCCTCCCCTGTCCTGTACTCCTACTTCCCCTGACCAATCCTGACAGACTCTGACAGCCTCTCCAGCCTATCGACACAACAACACAGCCTATCAGACGGAGAGGAGCAGCTGGACCGCCTCCAGCAGGCGGAGCTCACTTGGAACATGCCCATGTCACTGTGGAAGGCAGGGGCAGTACAAGCCTGGCTGGAGGTTGTCATGGCAATGCCCATGTACATCCGTGCTTGTTCGGAAAACGTCAAAAGTGGCAAGGTACGGCCTCTACGCTTCAACATGTAACAAGTGCACATCCACTTTAAGCCTGATTTCAGGACTTGTTTTTACAAAGCCTGTAATGATGGTAACATCATTACTAAGAATCCCTCGTCCTCCCAGAAAAACAGGGATTTCAGCATGCGTTCTTTCCTCATAGCATCTGCATTAAATGTAGTATTCCCTCGTCCATGCTTGCATGCGTGTGTGTGCCTTAGTGTGAGAGTGATTTTCAGTGCAGGTGTATATTGATAAGAAGAGTGCTCTGGGTGGGTGTCCCCTGGCTGCAGGTGCTGCTGGGGCTGACAGACGAGGACCTGGAGCTGGGACTGGGTATCAGTAAGCCCATGCACCGCAGGAAGCTACGCCTCGCCATCGAGGACTATAGGGAGGCAGAGGCTGGCCAGGGGTGAGCTGGAACACACACACACACACACACATACAACACACACACACATACAACACACACACACACACACACACATTACTAAGTGTGACTTTCTAATCTTTTAGGCTATCAAAGGCTGCAGAAATGGACCATCATTGGGTTGCCAAATCTTGGTTGAGTGACGTCGGGTTGCCACAGTATTCCCAAGCCTTCCAAAATCAACTGGTGGATGGTCGTGTGCTCAAATCCCTCAGCCGACGAGACCTGGAGAGACTCCTGAACATCACCACCCAGTCCCACCAAACCAGCCTGCTCCTGGCCATCCAGTTCCTGCAAATGATCAACTTCAACAAAGAGGTCAGATCTGTAGTCATATTCCCAATACTGTGACATTAGAGTGACCTCTCAGCCTCTCCTCCCTGTGTGCTTGTGTTGGTGTGGTTACAGTAATAACCATACATTAACAGTACTGTATTGTAACCGTATAGTAACAGTACTGTATTGTAACCGTATAGTAACAGTACTGTATTGTAACCGTATAGTAACAGTACAGTATTGTAACCGTATAGTAACAGTACAGTATTGTAACCGTATAGTAACATTACTGTATTGTAACCGTATAGTAACAGTACTGTATTGTAACCGTATAGTAACAGTACAGTATTGTAACCGTATAGTAACAGTACAGTATTGTAACCGTATAGTAACAGTACAGTATTGTAACCGTATAGTAACAGTACAGTATTGTAACCGTATAGTAACATTACTGTATTGTAACCGTATAGTAACAGTACTGTATTGTAACCGTATAGTAACAGTACAGTATTGTAACCGTATAGTAACAGTACAGTATTGTAACCGTATAGTAACAGTACAGTATTGTAACCGAATAGTAACAGTACAGTATTGTAACCGTATAGTAACAGTACAGTATTGTAACCGTATAGTAACAGTACAGTATTGTAACCGTATAGTAACAGTACAGTATTGTAACCGTATAGTAACAGTACAGTATTGTAACCGTATAGTAACAGTACAGT